>NC_090889.1:42379041-42389041 GCF_036669925.1 Montipora capricornis
ACATGGGTACAAGTGTTTTGACACCTCATTAATATGCAAGAGATTTCATGGTCGTACACTAAAATTGGCTTTTTAGTTTTCGCTTTCAATTGTTACTAACTTACAACACATGTAACTAAACACTGAGTCCATATCTTCAATCACCTTTGTTCTCAGAGATTGACTCTGTGCTGCCATTAGAGGCCCTTTGGTCTGCTTCTTTAGCTGGCACTTCTGAAGCCACTTCGAACTTTTCTCACTCGCTGTTTCTTTCATCTCTCTCAGAAAATGTCCATGGAGCTTCTTCTCTGTCACCTCCTTGATCCGTTCTTCTGTCTACCTCTTCTTAAACTCATCACAACTTTCCTCCGCGGTATTCATTCTTCATTCCTTTCCATGCTGTGGACAGCAGCCTCTCTCCACTCCCAGCTACATAGCTTGTGAGCCCTATTGTTGATTGGTCCACACAGTCTTCTGTTGACACAAGTCATCTATAATAATTATTAACGCCCACGTCGCCAGTGGAGGGTAGGTGCCCAGGAAGCCTGGGGGCTGCAACCGCAGTCACATCCCCAAGGCGCTAGAACACCCGACTGGCCTGCCCAACCCGCAACCAAGCCACGAGCCCCCCGCGCCAGGCCCCCCTAAGGCACCCGTCACACTTGAGCCAGATAGCTCAGTGGAATAATAATAATAATAATAATAATAATAACACACAAAAAAAAGAGCACAAAAAAAAAAAAAAAGAAAGGGGGGGAGAGGGAGGGAACGCCGAGAACCACTAAACTCCTAAACCGACTCACAACGCCACGCCAACAAACACGCTGCAAGCACATTGGACAACGCATGCACTACGCAGGAATACCGCTGAACCATGTCAGCCCCAGGGCTCCCCCAACCTAAAGAGTGCTGCAAACGCTACAAAAACGCATAACAACGCTAACAAACGCCTGCAAAACGCTACTGACCGGACTAGCTCCCGGTCGTGAACCATGTAACTATAACAAACGCTACAGAATGCACCAAAAACGCTGAACAACGCTATCAGACGGCCAAGACACTAACAACCGCCTGCAAAACACTACTGACCAGACTAGCTCCTAGTCGTTAACTATGTTAAATTTTATTTAACTATATTTAACGCCCACGTCGCCAGTGGAGGGTAGGTGCCCAGGAAGCCTGGGGGCTGCAACCGCAGTCACATCCCCAAGGCGCTAGAACACCCGACTGGCCTGCCCAACCCGCAACCAAGCCACGAGCCCCTCGCGCCATGCCGAAGGGATCTCCGGGTAAGAAGAACCCGGAGCAAGGGGGCTCGGGGCAACTAGGCCTAAGCCCCCGATAGCCCAAACCTGAGGCACCCACCCCCGCTGGTAACCAGAGAAATCCACTACCTGTTACGCCACCAACTGGGAGGAAACACGGACAATGGAACTAACTGGAGTTCTGATATAGATCTGGTATGCCTCGCTCGACCAACGCCCCAAGGTTTTGATCAGGTGATCCGGAACACCACGTGCCGCTGCAGTGGTCGCCGCCCCAATCCGGAAACTATGGCCGGAGTAGGCGCCGGAGTACCCAGCCCCATGTAGGGTAGACTGCAAAAAGGAAGATAGCTGCTGCCGGGTAAGAGGACGACCATCGCTAAACAAGAACAGGGGCCCAGGAGCAGACCCACTCAGAGACAAGTATGTGCCCAACGCTGTTATGGGGCACACAGAGCCCGAGCCACGCCCCAAGTAGATATCACAACCCGCACGGAAGGGGTCTGTCTTGGAACACTTGATACGGACTTTGAAACAAGAGGGATTCACCAAGGAGTCCGCTTGCAGGTCGCTAACAGTCATATGGGTGTGAGGATCAAAGGCCGAGTTGACCGTGAATTCGCCCGCACGCAAAAACCCAAAAAAATGCCAAGCAGCACGCAGCCCACAACATCACATGGTCTCTAGTAGACAGGTCCAAAGAGCACTGAATGACCTTCAGATGATCAACGGTGATAGGTAGGCGCCTGGGTGACCCTGGACCTTGAACTCGCTTAATACCCCCTAGCAGACGCTGCAAACGAAGACAGTTGACTAGCGGGTCGGGAAGGCCATGGTCAATGTGAAGGGAGCGCACTGCTGATAGACAGACCTTGATGGAGGACTGGTTCAGGTTGTCGGCCAGGAAGGAAGCAAAGCGCATGAGAGTCTCCTCAGTGGCTGGGGGGATGGAGCCATCCTGGTTTGCACGACCATCCTGGCGGCAAAAGTCTGTAAATCGACGTTGGGCGGATCGGTACACTCGTCGGGTGGAAGGTGCAAGACCTTGGGTAAGTAAGAACCGACACTTCTGAGTCAAGGCATCTGAAGCGCTGCAAGAAGGGAAGCAGGAATAGGAGACGGGGTTGGGTCGGCCTTGGCTCCAGGCGTCTGAACCGCTGAAATTGGAATCGAGAGAGTGCATCAGCAACTGGATTAGCTTTGCCTCGAACAGATGAAGCTGTAAATGAGAAGGAATGATGGATGGCCAGCATAGTCAAATAACGCAGCAACACCATTAGGTTTTTGTCCCGCGAGGTGCCAGACTTAAGTACAGCCACCACAGACTCGTTGTCACAAAAGAACTCGACCCGCCGAGATACCCACTGACAGCCCCACAGATAGGCTGCCACTACAATTGGGAAGAGCTCCTTGTACGCTATAGATGAGGAACTTTGTGCAGCTGACCAGGCACCAGCAAACCAGTGGGATTTAAAAATAGCTCCATAGCCCAAAGAGCCCGCTGCATCCGATGAGACCTGGAAGTCCGGGAGAGGTGCCCATGTGGGCATGCAGAAAAAACTGAGGCCATCCCAAGTTTTGGAACAGTTCCCGCCACCAGGTTAAATCCCGCCGAAATTCCTGGTTAAGCCTAATGGGGTGATCATCACGGCGAAAGGCACAAAGCAAGTCGATCATCCGGCGAAGGAATGTCCTACCCTGTGGGGCGACCTTGCAGGCGTGATGGAGATGGCCAATCAGGGATTCCAGCTCGCGACGTTTACAAAAACGTTTTGCCGACCACTCATCTAACAGTGAAACAATCCTCTCTCTTGTCAGTCGGGAGGCAAGCCTGAAGGTTCTCGGAGTCAAGTTCAATCCCAAGGATTGTAAGACGAGTCGCGGGTCCCTCCAACTTATCTGGATTAAGGGGAAGGCCAAGTTTTGTACACAGACGAACGCAGGTTTGAAGGTTGTTGTGGCACACAGGGGACGCCGGTGGGCCCAAAGTGAGGAAATCGTCCAAGTAATGACGGAGAAATGTAACCTCATAATTGTGAACCAGGATCCATTCAACCAGGTCTGCAATGGCGGTGAAAATAAATGGTGCTGAACGCAGCCCAAAAGGGAGCACCAAATCCACAAAATATTGCCCACGCCACTTCATGCCAAGAAGGGGGCGATCGTCTGTGTGGATAGCCACATTCCGATATGCACTGGCCACGTCGAACTTGGCCATTAACGTTCCTCGACCCAGAGACATTATGCCATCAATGAAAGCATCCACTGAAACATACTGAACTGTAAACGGGGGCTTAGGGATGCCGTCATTGACGCTTTGCCCCTCTGGGGATGATAGGTCTAAAATGAGACGCCACTTCCCAGGCTGATTAGTTTTGGGGATCACCCCGAAACGACTTATTTGCAATGACGGAAGCGGGGGCACTGGAAAAGGACCTGCCACCCTGCCAGAAGAGACTTCAGCTTGCAAGAAGCATTCAATCACTGATTGGTGCTCAGCAGAGCTACGCATGTTTGAAGATGCAGATTTGAGGGACACCAAGGATGGGTCAAAGCCTATCCGAAATCCATCCCGTATGCCAGAAGTCACAAATGCCACAGCTGACTTGTTGGGATGGTGGCATAATTCGGCTTGAAATTGATCCAACTGTAATGGTGTGACCTGAGACACCGGAGATAACGGGGCAAAAGAGACAACTGGAACGCTGGGCTTAACTGGAACAGAAACGGGAACTGAGACTGGAACTGAAACTGGAACAGGACAAAACAACTTTGCCAACTGAGGCAATCCATTCGGCTGGCGAGGCAACGCAATCACATCATTCAAACTATGTACAAACACAACACTGGGCGAACCTCGCCCCTCAGTACTGTCCCCTGCTCCCTCCAGGGGAAGGGGAGCGGGAACGGGAACGAAATCCAGCTGAGCGGGGAAAGGGGCAGTTATCCTTGGTATGCTCTCCCTCGCAATTGCTGCAGTTGTGGCGGAACTTGCACTTCCCAAATAGCCACCGGCATTTCCCTTCATTCCAGGAATGGCAGAATGGTGTGCGTCGGTGGGAGTCTGGGCTGTCTGAGGAAGACTGAGGAAACCCGGAAAGGGAAGACGGCCTTGGTTGCAGTGAGGACGAAGCTGGCAAACGCAAATGAAAACTATACAGATCCAAATTCATTTTGGACCAATCCGTAAGGCCCGAGGCAGCGGCATCCCTTCTGAAGGCCAGATCGTATTCAAGCCAAGCCAGACCTGGATATTGGCGGGCTGTTTGAATAATGAGCAGCTTATATCTGGTCAAGTCTAACCAACGCAGGGGGTGAGAGGCACACAGGACCAGCTGGAAAATCGTGAAGGCCTCAGTCCAAGTAAGAATATCCTTGATTTCAACCTGCCTGCGTTTTACGTTGGACACCAGGAGTTTACCCTCCAGGAAGGTCTGTGGTTCCTGATCCCCAGCTCGGAGATTGACTGTAAGTAGATCCGCCAACTCCACGAACTGGCCCTCGATGATCTTCTTGGCCAATTTTGCCGGGACTGGTGCATGACCAGGACCAACAATGAAAGCCTTCTCAGACGTAGGCACTGATCCAGAGTTACCAAAACTTGGCAGGCTGCCGGATACACTGGGACTCGCGAATGGAGAGGTAATGGGGGCCATGAAGCGGGCCGAGCTTGAGTCAGTGATGGCCGACACAGGAGACAAGGTAGGAATGAAGGACGGCAAAGTAAACGTACCTGATGACGCCCCAAAAGCCATAGACGAGACATTGACATCACAAGAAACAGCAGTCGATCCAGAGGAGCTAGATGGAGTGACGCCAACAGAAGTGCCAAGGACGGAAGGGGGTAATGGCGAGGGGGCGCTCCCTTGAATTGAAGAGATGATAGTCGGAAGGGTGCTTCCAAGCGCGCGAACAACAGCCTCGGCGATCGAATCGACGGCCAAAGGCGCCACGGGGCCAGAGGGAGCCGTAGAAACCACCATCGGCGCGGGGGACAAGAGAGGTATGTCCTCCGAACGAAGTCCAGCGGACAAGCTATTGTTGGTTGAACGAGGTGGGTTCGGCATGATGTATGATCGAACACCAACCAGCGACGAGCGAGTTAGAGGCGACCACGAAAAAGAAGTGAAAAAACGAACCAACAAACACGACAGAGAGCGAGAAAAAACCGCGGGCGATGAAGGACGAAATCCTTTGGCCACGCTAACGGATCGGCGAGCACACTACGGTCCAGGGACGAAAAAGCGACGAGTGAAGGAAAGACAAACCAATAAACACGACAGCCGCCGAAGAAAAAACCCTGGTCGATGACTGACGAAATCCTTAGAATTTATTCCTTTGTTGACCACAACTGGGAACCGCTACACTAAGCCCGCCAAAATAAACGTATCGGAGCACACGATGGTCCGAAGCACGAAAGAGCGATGAGCGAGTAAAGACAAACCAACAGACACGACAGAGGGCGAGGAAACCACGGTCGATGACGGAAGAAATCCTTGTGTTTTCTCTATTGTTGTTTTTCTTTTGTTGACCACAACTGGGAACCGCTACACTAAGCCCGCCAAAGAAACGCCACGCTATCTGAGCGACGAGCCGACTCTCGGAACTGGTACAAGAGAAGGTAAGACGAACCACAACACGGCGGTGAAGACGAAATGGAGACGGTCGAAGATCGAAGAACTTCTATTTCAACCTGGACAGCGACCGAGATAGCCAACGAAGCGAGAAGAAGAACGCCGAGAACCACTAAACTCCTAAACCGACTCACAACGCCACGCCAACAAACACGCTGCAAGCACATTGGACAACGCATGCACTACGCAGGAATACCGCTGAACCATGTCAGCCCCAGGGCTCCCCCAACCTAAAGAGTGCTGCAAACGCTACAAAAACGCATAACAACGCTAACAAACGCCTGCAAAACGCTACTGACCGGACTAGCTCCCGGTCGTGAACCATGTAACTATAACAAACGCTACAGAACGCACCAAAAACGCTGATCAACGCTATCAGACGGCCAAGACACTAACAACCGCCTGCAAACACTACTGACCAGACTAGCTCCTAGTCGTTAACTATGTTAAATTTTATTTAACTATATTATACCACCTCTTTTTCTTGGCAGCTATAATCGCACTATGCTATCCCTTGGATGGAGCGCCCCGTGTGTAGTTAGTGTTTTCCATGTTCTTTTGTCCAATTATCTCAACTCGTCTCGGGTCCATTCAATAAAACTTGCTGAGTATATGTACCTTAGTAGAGAGACAGCTCATGACATTGATGCCGCCCAGCTTTGATTGTAACAGCTTACGCACTCTTCTAAAGTATTCTTTCATGATACAAAAATTTGGTTTTATCAACGGAGTTGATAATGTAAATTGGCCACCGTACAGAGATTCTAAAAGCTGACGTTTCGAGCATTAGCCCTTTGTCAGAGCGAATCGAGGGATTATGGGTTACGTGTAGTTTTTATAGTAGAGTAGGAGCTACGCTATTGGTGGTAACATGGCAACGTAAAAAATGGGAATATATTAGTTAAATGAAAAGCGTTCATTAATACCGTGAGGATTAAGGGTGCCGATTTGAAAGATGAATTTTTGTTCCAGATTCTTGCAGCTTTCCGTCATACCTAGATGTAGGGAAAGGCCGCAGATAGCCATGTGTTTTTGGAGTGGTTAGGCAGATTAAAATGGCGAGCGACTGGCTTAGATGCATCCTTGTCATTCTTCTCAACATCGCGAAGGTGTTCGCGGAATCGGTCACCTAGTCGTCTACCTGTCTCACCAATGTATAATTTATTGCATAACGTACAGGTTATGCCATAAATGACATTTGCGGAGGTACATGTGAAACGATCAGTGATCTTAACAAATCGCTTAGGTCCCGATATCTTGCTAGTGTTAACAATGAAAAGACAAGTTTTGCATTGTGAGCGCGCGCATTTGAAATTGCCGGGCTGCTCGTTAGTTTTGAGCGCGCTTCTAACTAAAAAGTTGCCTACGTTTTTGTCGCGTTTGAATGACATAAGTGGAGGTTGCAAAAAGATTCTACCAGTCTCGGGATCATTTTGGAGTAATTTAAAATTACTAAGAATGATGCTTTTGACTGCGTGATTATGAGGATGGAAAGTGAGGGTGAATGGAATTCTGTCATTCTTATCTTTTTGTGACGTTTGTAGTGATGACTGTCGATCAAATTGTTTGGCGCAATGATCGCCCGCTTTGACCACAGAGACAGGATAGCCACGTTTTTCGAAGAACTGGCACATCTCCTCTGATTTGCTGCAAAAACCGGAGTCATCACTACATAGATGTCGAAGTCTCAGAAATTGAGACTAATTAATGACGTTCTTGACATGTGATGGATGTGACGCAGAATACAACGAATAACTGTGTGAATCTGTAGGTTTGTAGTGCACACTAGTACATAGCATGTTGCCGCTAATAGAAACTTTGATATCTAGGAAAGCCAATGAAGTTTCCCAAATTTATCATGTATATTTAAGAGCCGGATGAAAAGAGTTGACGGAGGTTATAAATTGATCGACTTCTCTGCTGGATGAAATAACGCTGATGCAGTCGTCGATGTAGCGGCCGTAGAGTTCAGGTTTGGGGCCGTTGTACTGATTAAAAAATTGGTGTTCAACATATCCTACAAAAAGATTGGCATAGCTAGGTCCCATTCTTGTGGCCATCGCTACACCATTAATTTGTTTGTAATAGTTGCCGGCGAATGAAAAACAGTTAAGCGCTAAAACTAGTTCGGCAAGGCGGAGGAGCGTTTCCGAGCTAGGTTCTTTGACAGTGTGTTGATCGAAAAAGTGTTTAAGTGCTTGAAGACCTTCGCTATTAGGAATGACTATGTATAGAGATGTAATGTCCATGGTGAAAATAAGTTTGTCTTGGCCGGAGAAATTGAAATCGTGGAAAATTTGTAGTGCGTGTGTACTGTCTTTAATGTATGATGGCAAAGATTTGACGATAGGCGTCATAATCCTGTCTAAGTAGCTAGAAATGAGTTCGGTGGGGCAACTACAGGCAGAAACGATAGGGCGACCTGGGTTGTTGGGTTTGTGAATTTTATGCAAGAAGTAAATGCACGAAGTTCTAGTTCTAACTATAAGATTTTGAATGGTGTCTTTGACAAGTTTTTGATTTTTGGAAGTGTGATCTTTAGGGATTTTGGCATAAAACGAGGTATCCGAAAGTTGCCGCAAAGCTTCTTTTTGGTAAAGATCGGGCCGCGAAGGAATTTCGCCGTGTTCAGTTAAAAGCCTTTTTTCACGACAAAGAGGATGATTCGGACACTTCTAATAAAGATATTTATGAAACACTTATAGTTCGCAAATCCAAAAGGACTCCCTCAGAGGGACAAATTGCCTCTTTAGATTTTTTCACCAAAAAATTCCGTCACGACATTCACAAACTTAAATTCAATCGCAACAATAAATATTCAAACCTTTCCTCGGAAGATTGGGTGGCGCTTAAAAAACTTAGTAAACTCAACGACATAGTTGTCAAATCGGCCGACAAAGGCGGCGCGGTAGTTGTTTGGCGGTCCGACCTTTACCAAAAAGAAGCTTTGCGGCAACTTTCGGATACCTCGTTTTATGCCAAAATCCCTAAAGATCTCACTTCCAAAAATCAAAAACTTGTCAAAGACACCATTCAAAATCTTATAGTTAATCAAGAATTACCGGACACTGCCACTAATCTCATCATCAACACCCCTAGAACTTCTTGCATTTACTTCTTGCCTAAAATTCACAAACCCAACAACCCAGGTCGCCCTATCGTTTCTGCCTGTAGTTGCCCCATCGAACTCATTTCTAGCTACTTAGACAGGATTATGACGCCTATCGTCAAATCTTTGCCATCATACATTAAAGACAGTACACACGCACTACAAATTTTCCACGATTTCAATTTCTCCGGCCAAGACAAACTTATTTTCACCATGGACATTACATCTCTATACACAGTCATTCCTAATAGCGAAGGTCTTCAAGCACTTAAACACTTTTTCGATCAACGCACTGTCAAAGAACCTAGCTCGGAAACGCTCCTCCGCCTTGCCGAACTAGTTTTAACGCTTAACTGTTTTTCATTCGCCGGCAACTATTACAAACAAATTAATGGTGTAGCGATGGCCACAAGAAAGGGACCTAGCTATGCCAATCTTTTTGTAGGATATGTTGAACACCAATTTTTTAATCAGTAAAACGGCCCCAAACCTGAACTGTACGGCCGCTACATCGACGACTGCATCGGTGCTATTTCATCCAGCAGAGAAGAACTCGATCAATTTATAACCTCCGTCAACTCTTTTCATCCGGCTCTTAAATATACCTGGGAAATTTCGGAAACTTCATTGGCTTTCCTAGATATCAAAGTTTCTATTAGAGGCAACGTGCTATGTACTAGTGTGCACTACAAACCTACTGATTCACACAGTTATTTGTTGTATTCATCGTCACATCCATCACATGTCAAGAACTCCATTCCTTATTCTCAATTTCTTAGACTTCGACGTCTATGTAGTGATGACTCCGATTTTTCCAGCAAATCAGAGGAGATGTGCCAGTTCTTCGAAAAACGTGGCTATCCTGTCTCTGTGGTCAAAGCGGGCGATCATCGCGCCAAACAATTTGATCGACAGTCATCACTACAAACGTCACAAAAAGATAAGAATGACAGAATTCCATTCACCCTCACTTTCCATCCTCATAATCACGCAGTCAAAAGCATCATTCTTAG
>NC_090889.1:42394041-42431541 GCF_036669925.1 Montipora capricornis
TTCTCTTTTTTGAAATAATCACCTGTGTATTTATACTAAAACAATTATTCGCCTCAGGCTCAGTGATTATCGGTGAATATTCACCTCGACTTCGTCTCGGTGAATATTCACCTATAATCACTTCGCCTTTGGCAAATAATTGTTAAATAAACTATGTGTACATGCTTTGGGTAGTGTGAATAAAGAATTAGAATTGGAATTTGAATTACAAATTGTTGCTATAATTGCAGTATGTGCCATTTTGCAGTCACAGTTTTCGTACACCATAGGTCCACCTCCTGTGTGTGCTACCTAACCTACTACAGTACTATTAAAGAGTAACTTAATACTCATCTTTGTAACATCCCCACACTCTTATTGTTGAATAATATTGCCATTGACCAATGAATAAGTGCAAACCACCTAGTTTCCAAGGTCTCTTCTCCTTCTCTTGGGAAAGGGGAGAGGATAGACCCTGGGAACGAGGCTCAACATTTTCACCTTTCGTACTACGAAAACCACCGTTCTGTGGAATGGGTCCGAATTATTGAGTGACTGCCACTTCAGTTAAACATTTAAATTGGATGAAATTCCTTTCCGACGGTGTGTTTTCACCGTTAAGGTGTACCGAAACAGAACAATGGAAAGATATGTTTTCAAAATCATGAATCCCAGAAAAAAATGGATAAGATTGTTCTCGTCCAGTGAAGAGGTTGCAAGTGCAACCACGGTCTCACTGTTACTTCGAGTGTAAGTTTTGTTCGCTGGCCTAAAAGGTAGCGTCGAACACAACACCTCTCAAGAATTTGAACTATTTACAAGCGAAAGTGGGCGGGGCAGTGACTCAGTAAGTCGGGCCCATTCCACAGATCGGTGGTATTCGTAGCAATTAATTTTCCGAGTTCAGTGACTCATAGCCACTTTGATTTTTCGTTTTCTTTAAAGGAAATGCTGCTGTGTGTCGACTTGTGGAAGATCCAGTTCTAAGGAAAGTGAAGTCAGCTGCAAGAGCTTTAAATTATGCCGGTAACAAAATACCAGAGGACAGACGCCAGGAACTGTCAATAATTGTGCAGAAATACTTCAATGCACCCGTTTTAACTCAAGAAATCATCATGCAGGCTGCAACGATGGAAACCCGTAAGGAAAATGCTAATTTTGTGTCACATGGACGTGAAGTGGTGAAAAGAGTTCGTGAAGAAGGAAAACTACTGGAATTTGAAAAGATGTGGAGAAAGCACTTTGTTGATACCATGCACCCAAAGTACCTCCCACCTTTATGGTCGGTGGATCATCGTCACGAAGCTTTGAAAGAAAAATTGGGGGTCGGTAATGACTCTTTGTAATTCCATCTTTAAGTTCTCTTTACGTAATTAATTTTCTCTAAAGGCTGTGATTGTTTTGTTATGTATCAATCATTTCCAAGAGGGCCCATCCTCCCTCTCCCACCCCCGGGCAAACCCCCGGGCATTTGACCTTTACAAAATGATATGATCAACTGTCCCCCCCCCCCCATGTTGCCAGTTTACACCATCAAATGCCCCACCGCCTTAGTGCCTCACACAAAGCGTGAAATACCCCACCCTCCGTGCAAGAAGCAAGATTGGCCGTTGTTATGAGACGTTTATTATTATTTTATAATTTTATTTGAACAGTTAACCGTTGATGTTAAACTTGCATCAATAGTAATTCCAGAAGGATTCACCTACTGTAGTTTTGACAAACTGATGTTTCCATAATATGTAAACAAATACGATTGATGAACAATCGAGCAAATCGATGAAGCATGCCGTCACGACATACTGATGATATAAAACGGCAAAAATGAAGAAAAAGGTCAAGATTACATACCTTTCAATAAAAGTTCAACAAACTTTAATAGCGCCCACAAACGCTTTACGGTTGGATTTATCCTCATTCGAGACTTTAAGGGAATTTTTCGTAAAAAAAAATAAAAGCAAGCTACTGCTCGGTACAAAGTACGGGTTTCGTTTCGTGTCAAATTCTCCACTATGCGGAGCTATCCTCTTGTCAAATGCCCGGGCTATGCCTCGGGGTGGGGGATGGGTTTTACATTAGCCATATATAGGGCTTGCGAAAACTGTATTGAAAATTGTGATTATATAAAGACGAAAAATGAGAATGATTTAAATTCATGCTTAACTGAAGATTTAACTTATTTGGCTCTTAAAGTCATTAATGTTTTATTGTTTATTGGAAAATATGTTTCAGTTTGATTTTGTTTTCTATCAATTGGTATTCTCATGAAGCTGTCGAAAACTGCACTTACAGACACCAATTCTAATTTTTTTCGTAACCGTTCCCTTCATCTAAATCCAAAGTTGCAATTGAACTATAGCAGGGCAAAGAATCCCTTGGTAATGAATATTTTTGTGTATTTATCTCGTTTCCTGGTGAATGATCTCTTTACAATTTTCCATACGTATGATCACTTCACCCGACGGTTTCAGGCCTCAAGCACGGTTGGAATCTAATACTCAATACTCAAACTAAACACTCGAAGCGATCCGACGATCAATCAAAACTCAGAGTAAGTCCCTCTCCACATGTGACTTTCTTCCCACCACACGTAATTATGCTAATTTATGTCAAATCTATTTCAAACACAGAGGGATTCAAACTAAACACCTGACTGAAGTTCGTAACGACATAAACAGAAAAAGGAGAGGTTTCATCATTGTCTATTTTGTAATCCTTAATGTTCAGCTACGTTTTCTTGTTCAACGTTTCCCCCAAAGGTAATTGGAAAATCGATGTTCCTGTTCTGACGTTCATGTACTCCTAATCCAGCTTCTACAGGATACAACTTCTTCAAGGGTCTTGTCCCATTGATTACTCGATCTAGCTCCTCTACGAGTTCTCACCACTGCTGCATCGGTGAAATCCATCTCGTCCTGTGATGAGGGATTTGACCACTCCCATATTCCAAAATAGTCTCGGCGTCCTGTTCTTGTGAATGTAAACGACGTCTCTTACATTGATGGTTGGTTGTCTGTTTTTCAGTTGGCAATTATGATGGACATGTAACTCTGTCAAGTATTCCTTCTGCCAACGTCTCCAAAACTGCGAAAGAACAGTTGTCAGATACTTCGGACGTCTTGGCAATTCACCTCTAGTCTGAGGTGCTTCCGAGGGAGTTTTCTCTGCCTTACTCAACAGGCGACTACCAATCATCAATTGTGACGGTGTCAAAAGACTTCGTAATTCATCATCCATGTACGTGAGAGGTCGTGAATTGAGTATTCACTCTATTTCCACAACAACAGAGAGCAATTCTTCGTAGCTGACTCTCGCAGTTCCTAAGGTTTTCTTGAGACAGTGTTTAGTTGATCTAACGAGACGTTCAAAAAATCATGCCTATTACGGAGCTAACGCGACGATAAGTTACCATTGTATGCAGTGGTCTGCTGGCAACTTCTTCAGCTCTTTGCTCTTGAAAGTGGATCCATTATCTGACACTACAAGATTTGGAACACCACGTCTGGCAATAAACCTTTCAAAACTTCTCACGAAAGCTTTGGTTGTCAGCCTCGGGACGAAGTTGAGATGAACTGGCGCATGTCTATAAAGGCCCGTTTAAACGGTTTCAACATTTGCTTCAACATGTTTTCAACAATTTGTTGAACCAAATGTTCGGTGTGTTTGAACACGTCGTCCAACATTGTTGAAAGCGTAAAAAATGTTGAAAGCTTGTTGAAAGCGTGTTGAATCAAGTTTAAATCGGTTTAAACTTTCATTCAACATCGATTCAACTTTTCCTTTGTTCCCGAAAATGTTGAATGGTGTGGAAGCAAAAAAAATGCAAATTCGTGGGACAATCTCAACCTGGGAAGCTGAGAGGTAGTTGGCGTTCCATATGGACGACCTTCAAGTTTCTTGCACAATACACACTTGTTGATTATGCTCTTAACCGTTTGTCTGCCGTTCTCAATCCAATACCTTGACTTAACTTGAACCAAGGTCTCTGCCACTCCATTGTGCATCACTTGATCATGACACTTAAGGACGGTGCCTACTAATTCAAAGGTACATGTATTTTTGCGCGGTTTACTGAATATGCGAGAAAAGCAGATCTCAACAAGTGATATTAAAATTCAAAAACAAAATTGGGGGTAACCACGCTTTTTTCGATGATAATTAATGGACAATATTTGTAAAAAGCTTTGGCGTTCTTTTGCAAATTGAAGCTTAGTGATCTCTGAAAAATGCATGGTTACCCCCAATTTTCTTTTTGAATACCAAGAGCATATGCTAAGTTCTGCTTTCTCCGAATAGTTTTGAACCGAGCAAATTATTCCTGTATTAATAAGCACCGCTGATAGGAAATCCGAGTGTCTTGAGATTCGCAGAACATATGCGCAATAACAATAGTAGGCACCGTCATTAAGAATCACCAACTAAGTAAATTAATGACTTCTCGGCAACAGCATCGGAAATCGTGTATCGTACGGTAGGGAAGGCATGCCAATTCTTCTTTGACATCGTAGTATCCCTTCTTCGTCTTGATAAAGGCCTAATGTTGACTTCATCTGTGGATACTTGTCGCATTTTAGGATCTCTTGCCGAACGTGCTTAATCCTCAACATCTCTGCTTGTCTGTGCAATTTCGTAAAATCTTCCGTTCCTTCCCTGGACCTCGTCTTCTTCAGTTTCTCAGTAAACAACAGCATAAGCGTTTTTAAAGAACTGTAATTCTTAGGATTGATTAAGTTATCTAGACTCGGTTCTTCTTGCTTCCCTTCAACGAACGTGGTGACTAAGCTGGTAACAGCTAATTTAGAGGATTTCAGTTCGCTCAACTCTTCTCTGACTGGTACAACTGTCGGTTGAACTGGCCACTGCTCACTACTCTTAGACAGGGAGTCGGGTCCATGTAACCACAAGCTGCTTTCTTTCAATTCAGTAGACTTGATTCCTCTGGACGCTATGTCAGCTGGATTGTCTGCTTTGGAAAAGTACCTCCACTGCTCAGGGGGTGAATTCCTTCTCGATTCTCGACAAACGGCTTGTACTTCTTGCCAGTGTTTGTGATTCACCACAGTGAAATCATAGAATCTGTCCAGTTAAACAAATCGCCAATTCTTACATCGTCTACTGCTTGACACACGCTCTTCAACAATCTGGACGCAGTTAAGTTGCACATCAAGTCCAGAGGAGGAATAGTTTGTTTAGCTAATGGTGCAACTCTTGTCTTCGAAGATACTATCTGACATTCCATCCTTGCCTCATACTCTACTCTCATGTAGACCACAGCTCCATAAGCCTTTCCGATGCATCAGCAAAACAGTGTAAGTGGACTGACTTGACCTTGCCTCCATTCAATCCCTCAGCATAACATCTCTTAAAGCTCACTCTTCCAGCCTGTCTCAAATCCGATAGAGTCGCCAGCCGTTGGTGATTGAGTTCAGCATCAACCAACTCGTCCCAGTCTTTTCCAGCCTTGCAAAGTTTCTGACACATCATCTCGAATGGAAGAATGACTGGAGCTACCAATCCCAAGGGGTCAAAAAATCGTGTAGCTGTACTGAGAATCAATCTTCTTGTTGCTAGTTGAGCATCTGCATCTCCTAATGTCTTGTTCAAATCGTAAATCAGTTCATCTTGGGCTGGGTTCAATCTCGAAACCAGAGCTCTTCTCTTGACTGAAGGAGGGAAAGTCTCTAGGGAACCCTGAAACAAAGTGTCCTCTCAATGATTTTCGTGAAGAACAATCAAAAGCGTCTCTAATTGGTGCATTCATGTTAGCACGAGGAGTGAGCAGGCGCCGTAAGGTTCAAATAGCCAATTTGAAGCTAAGAATCTAACGGTGTTCTCCTACATAGAGTTTCCCAGAGCCTTGGGTCGATCCAAGGCTCTGGTGACGAGAATGGGGCTGGGTTCCAAAGCATTCCCAAAACCCTTTGCTCCTTTTCAACTGATTTAGAGAAGCTTTCATCTTCATCTTCAACTCTAGCTCTATTGCTCTTTTCAAAAACCTCACTGCAAGCTTCATTTTTTTTTTCAGTAATCTCAGCACACTTTCTGAATTGCTACTCCACTTTCTCATATTGAAGCCGCCTGACTTAAGACAGAGCTTTATCTCCTTAGACAATTTGAACGCACTATTCATGTCACCATTTCCAGAGACATAGTCATCAACATATAAAGTCTTCAACAGCTCTCTTGCAAGTGCACTGTAAACTGGCAAACATGTGTTCAAATGGTGTCTGATTATGTCATTTAGAATGAAAGGACTGAAGTTTACACCAAACACCACATGTGCAAAACATAGTGCCATGACCTCCAGACTTTCCTTGTTTGGATCTTTGACCCATAAAAATCTCGCAAAGTCCCTGTGTTCAGGGTCAATCTCAATGTTCAAAAACGCCTTCTCAATGTCTTCCTGTACTCTGAACCTCAGCAAAATGTCAAATAACACGGGATTAAGAGGATGGTCCAATGTAGAGACAGTCATTTAAACTAGGCCCAAACGCTTTAGATGAGGCATCGTATACAACTCCCCCCTTTAGTTGTATCTCTGTCACGTCTCAAAACTCTGCCGTGTGGAAGATAGTGAACATCTCCGGGTGGTGGTATTTGATCATGTGGTACCATTTCAACCACACCACTTTGCATTTTCTGTCTGATCACACCATCATACTGCCTTAGAATTTCTGGTTGGTTCTTGAGGTTCTTAATTGTTGTTGTCAGTCTACGCAATGCCACCGTATAATTGTCTGGTTACATGAGGTGATTGTCCTTGAAAGGTAACTTGACCTGGTATCTCTTTCCAGTAAATGTGATGTCATTTGAAAACTTGTCATAGACTGAAGTTTCATGTCCCTTAATGCCCAAAGTTTCTAAGTCCCAAAATTTCTGCAGATCATCCTTTATATCACTTATCTCTGTGGACTCTATCTTTAACACATGCGTTGAACTCAAATTCACTGTGCATGACCTTGTCAACTTTGAGCTCACAGTCCTGACAAAACCCAACCAAATTGGTTTCAATGGCCACTGGTCCATAGGGATCTCCCTTAATGATATTCCCAGTGAAGAAAGACTGGTAATAATCTGTTCCTATCAGCACATCAATACTGATGGCTCAGTTGGTTGAGCACCGGAAGGTCACACGGGAGGTCGTGAGTTCAACTCTGGCCGGACCAACACTCAGGGTCTTTAAATAACTGAGGAGAAAGTGCTGCCTTTGTAACTACATCTGCAAATGGTTAGACTTTCAAGTCCTCTCGGATAAGAAGGATAAGCCGGAGGTCCCGTCTCACAACCCTTCAATGTCTATAATCCTGTGGGACGTAAAAGAACCCAAACACTTGTCACTAAGAGTAGGGTACGTAGTTCCCGGTGTTTTGGTCTGTCTTCTGTTGAGTATCATGGTTGGGAAGGTAAAAAAAAAGGGGCCACAGTAATTGGCGCAAGCTGTTGTGACGCTCTGCCAGCTTGACTGGCAAAGTCTGTAAATCTAAATCTAAACTTGTATCACATGCAAGTTGTAGACCCTGCAATGCAAGTAGGCCAATTTTTAGTCAACAGAAATTCTTTTGGTCAATCGAGGGACACATACTTGGGAATGAAACGAAATTCCGATTTTATTTTACCTTTAACTCCTAGAGAGGCCCAAACAATGACCACCCAACCAATTCTAATTCCTTTTTTGTCTGTTTGGTTCCAATGACCCCTTGGTTGGAAGGGAAAGAATTGGCGACAGAGAATTTTCACATTTTCTAGGACGTGTTTTCTTTATTCCTCGCCCACAAAAGAGACTAGACGTGAAAACAAGTTCGTTTTTGTCGTACTTCAGTTTGTGTGGTATCTGAAAACGGACCAATGTTGAAATGTCAGCTTTTCTCTACAGTGGTCAATTTTTAAAAGATCATTCAGCATTCCGGCGCATGTGCATGCTGAATAGGTCATTTGCGAGTTCATGTTTGCCTCTTCTTCAAAGCGAGTCTAACTGCGAAGTTTTTGTGATGGTAATAAAGTTCTACTTTACATAAGAATGAAAAATAATTTAAGAACGGTGCCTACTATTGTTATTGTGCATACGTTCTGTGCATCTTGAGATACTCGGATTTCCTATGCGTGGTGCTTATTAATACAGGGATATTTTTGCGCGGTTCAAAACCATGCGGAGAAAGCAGAATTTTGCAAGTGCTCTTGGTATCCAAAAAGAAAATTGGGGGTAACCACGCATTTTTCAGAGATCATTAAGCTTCACTTTGGAAAAGAATGCCATTCATTGCTTTGTCTTTGAAAGATTTTTTTAAATATTGTTGATTAATTATCTTTGAAAAATGCGTGGTTACCCCCAATTTTCTTTTTGGATTTCAATAACACTTGTTAAGATCTGCATTTCCCGCATATTCAGTAAACCGCGCAAAAATACCTTTGAATTAGCAGGCACAGTCCTTAATTAGTTTTCATTCAGATGTGAAGTTAGACTCGCTCTGAAGAGGAGACAGACATGAACTCGGAAATGGCCTCTTGAAACTGCTTTGTAATTTAGATTTTGGAGTTGTAACTTACAGTGAAATCACATCATCATGTATAGATTTTTTTCATAATGGCGGCCAAATAAAATATTCTTCTATGTTAATGCTAATAAGCTTTCCTAGCCTCGCTACAACGAGCAAATTCAAAATAAGGGAAAGAGGTCTAATTAACATAAATACAAAAGAATGAAAGTGGTCTGTAGATAACTGTAAAGAACACAACTTCGCATTAAAAAGTTTCCTCGTGAGTTTCAAATTTATTTTAATGGTGTTACTATCACGAAGCTATGGAAATGTAAAAAATTTCCTTGTTTCCAGTTGGGCTTCTTTAACTCCTCGTGGAATTCGTTTTCCTCATCAGGTCTTCAACAAGTATTTGATTCCTCGCCATCTCGGTCGTCTGACTCTTCATAAATATCGCTTTCCTTATCAGGTCTCCAACCAGTGTTCGATTCCCTGTCATTACGGTCGTCTGACTCTTCATAACTATCGTTTTCCCCATCAGGTCTCCGACCAGTTTTCGATTCCTCGCCATCTCGGTCGTCTGACTCTTCATAAATATCGTTTTCCTAATCAGGTCTCCAACCAGTGTTCGAGTTCCTGTCATCTCAGTCGTCTGACTTATCATAAATATCGTTTTATCAGGTCTCCAACCAGTATTCGATTCCCTGTCATGTCGGTCGTCTGACTCTTCATAAATATCGTTTTCCTTATCAGGTCTCCGACCAGTATTCGATTCCCTGTCATCTCGGTCGTCTGACTCTTCATAAATATCGTTTTCCTTATCAGGTCTCCAACCAGTATTCGATTCTCCGTCATTTCGGTCGTCTGACTCTTCATAAATGTCGTTTTCCTCATCAGGTCTCCGACCAGTATTCGATTCCCTGTCATGTCGGTCGTCTGACTCTTCATAAATATCGTTTTCCTTATCAGGTCTCCAACCAGTATTTCATTCCCTGTCAATTCGGTCGTCTGACTCTTCATAAATATCGTTTTCCTCATCAGGTCTCCAACCAGTATTCGATTCCTTGTCATCTCGGTCGTCTGACTCTTCATAAATATCGCTTTCCTTATCAGGTCTCCAACCCGTGTTCGATTTCCTGTCATCTCGGTCGTCTGACTATTCATAAATATCGCTTTCCTTATTAGGTCTCCGACCAGTATTCGATTCCTCACCATCTCAGTCGTCTGACTCTTCATAAATATCGTTTTCCTTATCAGGTCTCCAACCAGTATTTGAGCCGTGTCATTTCGGTCGTCTGACTCTTTATAAATATCGTTTTCCTCATCAGGTCTCCAACCAGTGTTCGATTTCCTGTCATCTCGGTCGTCTGACTCTTCATAAATATCGTTTTCCTTACCAGGTTTCCAACCAGTATTCGATTCCCTGTCATTTGGGTCGTCTGACTCTTCATAAATGTCGTTTTCCTTATCAGGTCTCCAGCCAGTGTTCGATTTCCTGTCATCTCGGTCATCTGACTCTTCATAAATATCGTTTTCCTCATCAGGTCTCCAACCAGTATTCGATTCCTCGCCTTCTCGGTCGTCTCACTCTTCATAAATATCGTTTTCCTTATCAGGTCTCCAACCAGCATTCGATTCCTCGCCATCTCGGTCGTCTGACTCTTCATAAATATCGTTGTCCTTATCAGGTCTCCAACCAGTATTCGATTCCCTGTCATCTCGGTCGTCTGACTCTTCATAAATATCGTTTTCCTCATCAGGTCTTCGACCAGTATTCGTTTCCTCGCCTTCTCGGTCGTCTGACTATTCATAAATATCGTTTTCCTTATTAGGTCTCCAACCAGTGTTTGATTTCCTGACATCTCGGTCGTCTGACTCTTCATAAATATCGTTTTCCTTATCAGGTCTCCGACCAGTATTCGATTCCTCGCCATATCGGTCGTCTCACTCTTCATAAATATCGTTTTCCTCATCACGTCTCCAACCAGTATTCGATTCTCCGTCATCTCGGTCGTCTGACTCTTCATAAATATCGTTTTCCTTATCAGGTCTCCAACCAGTATTCGATTCTCCGTCATCTCGGTCGTCTGACTCTTCATAAATATCGTTTTCCTGATCAGGTCTCTAACCAATATTCGATTCCTCGCCATCTCGGTCGTCTGACTCTTCATAAATATCGTTTTCCTTATCAGGCTCCCCTTCAATATCCAATAGGCCACTTTCAAAATACCATAATACTCTTTGTTTGCCCTCCAAAATTTGTTTACAGTTTCTCTTGAGACTTAAAATGGTTCCAAGAGAAAGTAAAAATAATGCTTATGCAAAATTTTGTTCAGCAAACAAAGAGTATTATGGTATTTTTGAAAGCGACCAACAGACTATTTCCCCATCCCATAATGCAATACGTTTTAGGGGTTCTTTACATTAAAACAATGCAATTTAATTATTACTCTCGGGACTGTATCATGCTTCAGTGAACTGGATATCCACTGTTTTAATGCAAATAGCCCCACAAAATAAACTGTGTTATCGGATTTGCAAAAATGGCGAATTCTTGGATGATTACCTCGATCCTCTGGCTCTTCATGATATTCGTCCTTTTTTTAATCTCTTCTCCGATCAGAAACCTCCTCGTCATCTTCATCCTGAAACAGTTCATGAAACTCGTTTTCCTCCTCAGGTCCAATTGTTCGTTACCAGGCTCCTCTGATTCTTCAAGACACTCGTTTTCTTTATCAGGACTCCAATTATTAAACAATGCGAAATATTTTCTCGCCATAAAAACTTAGAGCCCCCGCAATAGCCTCTCCATAACTTTAAATTTGGCCAGGCGAGCACCGAGAAGTACATCCTCTTGACTATTTCCTCTATGTGCGCTTTCCAAGTTAATTGGGAGCTCATAGTAAGCGCCAGTAACTTGGCGGTGCTAACGACTTCCAACTCTTTTCCATCAACAACGACTGCATCGAACTAATCAGATTTTTAAGTTGCTCCATAACTACCTTACTACAGGCATCTCTTTCTGAAAACGTTTGAATGACGTATGAAAGAATTTTTCACACAGATCTTCTGAACCTGTAAGCACTGTATCAAAGAAGAATGTTGTCATTGTATTATCTTATTTAAGCCGTGTTCACACTCAACGTTGATTATGATCAACTGAAGTATAATAGACCAATTCCGATATATTAAAATTCAGTCCTGAACAAAAGACATCATTTCGAGGCTCTGGGGAATACATATAAGGATTTGTATGAGTTTTTTCCCCAGAGCCTCGAGATGATGCCTTTTGTTTTCGACTGAATTTTAATATATCGAAATTGGTCTATTCAGGCTATTTTACTCCATTTAATTTTATTTAAATATGGTTCTGTTCACATCTGCGAAAATTCAAATACAATAGGCCGCTTTGGAAAATACCATAATACTTATTGTCTGTCCCCCCAAATTTTGAATAAGCATTTTGTTTTCTCTTGGGACTATTGTAAGTCCTAAGAGAAACTGGAAACAATGCTTATGCAAAATTTGGGGGGACAAACAAAGAGTATTATGGTATTTTCCGAAGTGGCCTATAGGCACGGTAACCTCGCAGTGTGAGACAAAATGGCGCCATATCGTGTGGCTTCCGCGATTATCACCACCATCATGTGCTTGAGGCGAGAAGAGAACCAAGGATAGCTTCCGAGAATAGAACCAGACAAATCCAAACCTTCGTTCCATAAAGCGATTAGAAGTTTCGTCTGTTCATACCACCACGTGCTCGCCATTCAGTTCAATTACGCACTGTAATTAGTTGATGTGAACTTATAATTCGATCATAATCGAGGCCTAATGTGAACACGGCTTTGGGCTTTACAAAGTGATTTCATCGAACTACGCCTCAAATCTTGTGTTAAAAAAATTTATGGTTTTGTCAATCTTAAGGTAATTTTCCAGAATACTTGCCGGATTAAATCTCTGTTTCCTTACAATGATCGTTTTAGTCGTTCACAATAATCTAGGATAATTTACAAAGCTAGTTGTTAGGATTGTGACGCTTTTTACATTGGAAAAACCAAACGGAGATTGTGTGACAGGAAGATGGGACGCATTACAAAGCTCTCCCGACATGTACGGCTGGTCACAGCTCTGCTCTTGCAGATCATGTCATTTCCACCGGTCACAACATCAAATGGGACAATTTTGAGATTTTGGCAAATGGAAGGTCTGGCCTTCATTGTAAAAAAAAAAAAAGACATTGTTGATTCAGAACTTAAATCCAACATTCAGTGTAAACGTTGGTAGTGTAAAACTGTTTCTCTTCTGACTGCCATATTATAATATTAAGCTATGATTGTAATTTCTACTACAACCTAGTTACCAGTGCTTCTCTTTTATCTTGTAGCATTTTTAAAAATTGATGCAGATCGTTTAACCTTCACTTGTGATGATGTATATTGCTACACACATAATAATGCGAAGTTTAAATTTGTTCGCTATGTTCATTTCCACCGTGTGCGTTAAGCGTGTCATTTATACTGAAGTGTGTTTGTGTTTCTTTGTTGCCGAAATTAGTTCCAAACTTGTTCTCAGCTTCTTGATCCCTAAAATGATTTATGTTCCCTTGTTCCCCCAGTTCAAATTAGCCATTTTCACTTCTTCCCCAAAACCCATGGGATGGCCTCAATAATGATAAAGAAATGGCACGGTGGCTTGGCTGGCCAACGTGCCAATATCATAAAGTTCGAGTTTTCGCTTGAGTATTGTAGGCAAAATCTGCTAAAACACTTCTCATTACAATTCTTTACATAAAGCTAATAAGGAATACTTTGTTCTTCTTGTATGCCAATGTGCAACTCTCACAAGATGAACTTTTGTTCGGACACGCTTTTGTGGAGTGTTTTTGAAGCCGTTTAATAAACTCGTAGGCCGTGTCTTATTAAACAGCGCATAATTAACAATGCAAGTTTATGCTGAAGGAAAACAAAAGTTAAGTAACCTCGTTCCCAGGGTCTCTCTTCTCTGCCTCCTTTGTCGTTTGTCTCTCAACGATAAAGGAGGCAGAGAAGAGAGACCCTGGGAACGAGATTGAAAGTAAAAAGCCAAGAATCTTGAATTTATTTTTTTATCGGTAAATTAATTCCGGTAACCGAGAATTAGCTCTATGGAGCGGGACCTCAGTTTCTGAATAGCCCCTATAACTTTTCAGCCGCGAAAAAATAATAGTCTTAGAAAATGAGATCTCCTTATTGGGTCTGAGAATTTGATCTTTAAACATGTTTTCATGAACCCTAGGTTTCAAGGTCGGAGAGAACACCCAGCGATTCCAAATCAACGGTCGAGGACGAAAATTGTTTATCGATTTTGAAAGTCGTCCTCGACCGTTGATTTGGAATGGCTGAGCGTTCTCTCCGACCTTGAAAAAAAATTCCACTGGCACCAGGGGTAACTTTATAACTTTAACTTTATTTGCATATACAACTGGAGGAAAGTATAAATGCCAATAGGTAGTTTTCAAGACCTTCGAAAATAAATGACTTGGACCTTTTTTTTTGTATAATATGTTTGTTGAAGATACAAAGCGTTCTATGTTACCCGAAATGCGCCCAAGAGTTTCAGGATTCCCCAGGGGCCCGTTTCTCGGAAGTATCGAAACTTTCGGGTGCTACAATTCCCTTTGTGTCCGCAGAATGGAGAGATTTTGAGTCAGCGAAGTTCACAACCATTTTAGTTTTTATTATCGTGAAAACAGACTAAAAGACCAGCTTTTCAAAACAAGTGGATTGTAGGTCCACGAATAGCTTTCAGGCCCGAAATGTTATCGTTATCGGGATTTCCAGAAACGGCTTGAGGAATCTGGGGACGAGATTGGAAAGTTTCTGCGCATATTCCGTGCGCGCATATGATATTTGGTGACGTCATGCCGCTGGTCATGTTCTAAACACACCAAACATTCAAAGGATTTTGGTTTTTTTGAAAACAGTGTCTCTCCCTAATTAGCGTTTTTTAATTCTTCGTCATGACCATTTTACCAAAGAAGAAACATTCTGAATCAAAGAAAAGTGATACGACTTCAAGCAACGACAACAGGTCGAGGATACGGGGGAATAATACATCCTGGTCCTCACCGGCTAGCATTACAGACAGAAATCGCCAAAGCGACGAATATACGGGTCATGAGGAACAATACCTTGGAAATAGCTTTGAGGCAAGAGAGGCAGCTGATGTAGCCAGCAGTAGCTCAAAAAGGCGTCATAGAAGCCCTCCACATCGGCATAAATACCATGAAAGACATGGCGAGGAAACAGGGTACAACAGTTCTGATGAACACGATGCTCCAGCTAAGGAACAACCTATGTCTAATGAAGAGGTGAGCATTAAGTTGTCGTCTTGTTTGCTGCGCAAAGCCTGGAGTTATCAGCCTTTAATTTTGCATTTGTGTTTCTTTGAAGATGGAAAGGCAATTTGAACAAGCATTGAAGGAGAAAAAAGGTTTTATTATCAAGAAAATGTCCCAAGATGGCGCTTGTTTATTTCGGGCAGTCGGTGAGTAAACTCACTCTTTATTAATCATGTCACGTCATGTTGAAAATCTGCACAAAATTCTTTCTTCCCTCTTCCGTTGTGGTTTCGTTTTCCCTTCGTGTATCCGTTTATCTATTTGTACCTTAATCACATAGAAGTCACAATGGACAAGTCACGCATATCCAGAGTCGTACATATTTACTCTTTGGCTGGCTTGGTACTCGTAGTTAGGACAGATTTTCAGGGCAATTTTGCTGGCAAGCTCTTGTATCTTATCAAAATTACTTATACAAGGAAATGCAATTACGTATCGTTATTGAAGTTTACTTGTATCAGAAGATTGTACAAGTACAAATTTGTAAATTTGTACTGTGGAATACCAAACGTGCTGTATTGATGGCTCTTGGAAAAATTCTGTACAGTTTCTCATTGTATGCTACATGGAAAATCATTTGAAGTCCATTTAAGGTAAATTGAAATTTCCCCTCTTTGCATTTTCTTTCCATGTTGACAAGGATCTTGTTTACAGCTACAATCTTGGATACAACTGTTGTTAGACTTGGCCCACTTTTCCCCCCTTCCACCCTGAATGTTGAAGCAAAACATCAGCCTTACTATCAATGTTGGAGGGGGAAAGAAAGAGGTCTAAGTGTTTTAAAACTGGAACATGAATTACCAACTGTGAATGCAATTTATGCCTGGCATTGTATTTGATTTGTATAATTATGTAATCGCATGGGCCAAAGGCAATTAAGGATTAATTTCATGAATATTTTCAAAGTTGTCACAGCGACGAGGGTAATTTGGAAAACTTTGAAAATAGAAGTGAACTTAATCCTTAATTCAAGAGGGCACGTTGCGATTACATGTTTATCACATAAAGGGCAAAATTATTGAGGGAAGCTCGTTCAATGCCACGACAAATGACAATCAACTTGACATGCTTTCATTCGGTGAAAGTTCAATTCAATAAATCAATGATGTCAACAGAAATAATGCTTGATTTAATTAAACTGTATTTTACATGTGGACAAAAAGCAGTTTAATCAGAGTCAGAATCTGGAAGAAGACACTCTTGTAACTTCACTTGCTCTGGATAAGCTATTGTTAACCAATCAGGATCAAGTAATCATGCCCTCGTGATTACCTACAGTGCTCTCATGATTAAGAAAAAAATATATTTAATGCGCTCCATCTCAACCAATCAGTATTCAGTAATTTTGCCCCGTATATGATAAGTAAAAATAATAGTTCTTTACGTAATTATACATGGAGAAGGTGAATGTGACAAAGCTGAATGTGTCTACAGCAAGAAAATTTGTTGGGAGGCCTTAAGAAGTGTTACTGTGGAAGGTGTTCAAATAAATAGCTTTGCTGGGAATAAAATGATCAAAATACAATTGTAGAAACCAATAATAATGTTTGAAACACTGAAAAAACTGACTTGTCCGAGGTTGACATGGTTTGGGATTGTGACAGTGTTGATGCGACAGGTGGAGCAGAGAAAAAGGTGGTGACCTTGGAGCTCTCAGTTGCATACAAGTACAGTTTGTGTATTTAGCAGCATGTTGCTAGTCCAATCCTGATCGTATTGCCTCTCGTGAAAGAATATTCAAGGATTGTTCTAGGCAGCTTTTGTATGGAGGTATATCTATGACAAAATTCAATGGTCAGTATTTGAAATAAAATCGTCCAAATCATGAATGCATCAATCCAAAGCTGAATGGCAACACTGAAGCCGATTCTGCAAATGGCCATCACGTAAAGAGACATAACACAAATAGCCACAACACGAATAGGTAAAGGTAAAGGTAAAGGTAAAGGTAAAGTCTCTGCTTACGAGCCAGAAGGCTCATCAGACCGGCGCTTATCTCCGGTTTCTGTAGCATGAAGCGACTAGGAGTATTTATACTTCCCCCTGGATGGGATGCTAGTCCATCGCAGGGTTACCCCCAGCATTACGCCGGTACCCATTTATACACCTGGGTGGAGAAAGGCATTGTGAGAGTAAAGTGTCTTGCCCAAGAACACAACACAATGTCCCCGGTCAGGCCCCGAACCCAGACAACTCGATCCGGTGTCGAGCACACTAACCATGAGGCCACTGCGCCTCCCTACAACACGAATAGGCATAACACAAATATGCATCACATACAAAATGTAAAAAGGCATGAGGCAAACACGCATAAAGCAAATGGCCCATAAACAATCGATTGATGTTTTTTTTTGTAGCTGAAATTACAGCTGTATTTACCAAGTACATGTACACAGCTAGTCTCCATTCTTCAAAGGGCCTCTATGTTATGCCTCTGTGTTATGGCTATTTTACGTCATGACTTTTGTGTAATCAATAATTGCGTTATGCTTTTCTGTGTTATGCCTTTGTGTTATGCGTTTCTGCATTATGCCTTTTTGCGTTATTCCTCTTTATGTTATGGCTTTTTGCGTGATGCCTCTTTCCGTGATGGCCATTTGCAGAATTAGCTTGTTGCCGTTCAGCTTTGGATTGATGCATTTATGATTTGGACGATTTTATTTCAAATACTGATCGTTGAATTTTGTTATAGATATACCTCCATACTTTTGAGATGTACATGTACATGTAGATCGTTGT
Organism: Montipora capricornis; assembly: GCF_036669925.1. Lineage (NCBI taxonomy): Eukaryota > Metazoa > Cnidaria > Anthozoa > Scleractinia > Acroporidae > Montipora > Montipora capricornis. Next base: position 42,411,613 of record NC_090889.1, read on the forward strand.
AGCTGTGCAGAGGTCATGCAGTGGAATTGCATCAAAAAATGGCTTAGGCATGATAGCACTCACCGTCACCTGCCACTGATTGTTACATGCACGCAGCTGGCTGATGAAGATTTACACAACCAAGTTATATGGCATAATCATAAACTTTATTGGCAGACATTAAAACTACTATTCAGCTGTGCAATACATAAGAAAGGAATACACAAATTACCGTACATACAGTGAGAGTCATCCAGATTTGTTAACTAGACCAGAACCAACAATGTCTGCTGCAATTTGAGCTGTATCAAATGTGTGCTTAGTGGAGATGGGCAACATAAGAAGGAAAGCGAAAAGTGACTGGCACGGTCACTCTATGCTCAGGAGTTGCATGGTAGCTTGTACATGCCTGTAAGTTGATTGTCAAACTACTGTCAACCAGTTGGTGGTTGTTGTGGTTTTTCTGGTAGAGGGCATTTGTGTTTTTAGAAACATGCATAACCACAGTGTAGCTCTCTGGTAGAGTCCCTCAAGCAATAATAATTTTTCCTTTTCAGCTGAACATGTGTATGGTGATCAGGAGATGCATTCAGAAGTTAGAAGGCACTGCATGGATTACATGGTACGTTCTTGAGTGAGCAATGTCAGTGTCCTTATTTTCAAAAGTACTTTAGAACTGTTTATTTAGTATTTTCTTGAGTAGCAAACTAACAAAGAAAAAGTGACATAATTCAAGGCTGTAATGCCTTTCTTTCAAGGAAGGAATGGTTTGGCAGATGGTAATGTGTATACCCATTTATTTGTTACCATACCAGGTACAGTGCTTGCATCGGGGCTTCTGATAGGATGTGGAAAAAAATTAGATTATGTGGAAATTTTTGGCCACATTATGCGTTGATTATGTGGAAATTACACTGGATTATGCAGAAATTTAAACATTTATAGAACTAATAATTAGGCCCGTCCAATGTTTTTACATGCTTATGGTAAATCAGGACTCGAAATTGTGCACAGTCGCATTTACGACTGAATTTTTTCCCTTTGCGATTAAGATATCTGGCCGAGTCGCCAATTTGCGACCAGCATTCACTGTTAAAATAAAAGGGTTAGTAATCAGCATTTTGCCGAAACTTTTGCTAAAATTTAATAATAAAGAGATAAAAACATATTTTGTTTCAATTTGGAGCAAAATTGTGATGTGGTTGAACCACAATCCATTCCCTCGATCATTCACCGTTTTCAGCGGTTTTTTACACATACTGTACGTATTGTGGGCGTACAACTTCATCGCAATGATGATTGTCCCTACTTTGACAAATGATGCAATTTAATTTGCTACTACTGTATAACTTGGGGCTAAATTTTCATACCTTGTTGCATCTTTTCAAAATTTCAAGCCTAGGGTACAAATGTATGTTGTGAAAATGGTTTAAGTAGAATCCAGGCTCATTGCCGAAAAATGTGTGTAAACTGCTTACGAACTTTCATCTTGTGAACGAAATGGCGTGTTTTCTTCAATGTTCAGAAAAATAAGCGTTTCAAAGTAAGCAGCTGCTTTATCACTGATATCAGGCATTTCTTCAGTTTTATGCGGAAAATATCGTAATTATGCGGAGGATGCGGATTTTAGGGAATTATGCGCATCCTGTCAGATGCCATGTTGCATGCATGCATGCATTCCATGGCCCGGCAATAAAATTATACATGTAAATAGCAGGAAGGGAGGAAGGCAATAAGTATTGATTCAGTCAGGTTTGTCCAGAGGTGACTGCTGAGAGCGCTGGGTTTGATTCCTGGGCTCAGTGTCACATGTACATTGTAGGATGAATTTACCGTTTATCTGCTTTGCTCTGGTTTCCTGTGGGTACAGCGGTTTTCTCTTTTTTTGCAAAAAACAAAACAAAATTAAAACCAATATTTTTCTTCGATGTGACTTACTTTGTATTACTGTCTTTCCATCTATAATTTTTGGCCATCTGTTGTCAAGAGGATGAAAGTTCATATGCTAGATGAGGGTCATTTAGTCTTTGAATAATTGGGTGTCATCTCTGCAGAAGTCCCTCCATGGTTCTCACACTATCATCCCCTTTAGGAGGAGTCTACAGTGTTCTTTGCAATTCAGTAAGGCCACCATGCTATTGCACATTTGATTGTCATACATGTATTATTTTTCTTTCATTTGTAGCTCAAGAATGCTGACTACTTTTCTCAGTATGTCACGGAAGATTTCAATGGATACATCAAGCGAAAACGGGAGAGCCATTGCCATGGAAACCATATTGAGATACAGGCCATGTGTGAAATTTACAATAGGACGATTGAGGTGTACCAGTATAGTACTGGTAGGTTATTTACTCTTCTCACATTCATCTTTACAGTTTCCAAAATTGTATGTGTGCACTTCATTTGGTTACATTGCAATGGAAATAACATTGTGTACAGTCTCGCCTTGTTTCTCACGGCATGAGAGTCTTGTCTCCAGAGACATATCCAGAGAGGAGACACTCGTCTCTAGACGAGAGTCTCGTCTCGCGAGAATCACTGAACCAACAAGATTGGCATAAATTTTAATAAAATTTCGATGGCTCCACAGATGTTTGGCTACCAAGATTTTAAGACTTGGTCGCACAGTGGCTTGACAACAAGTGCAGACAGCCAGTGAAAAGCATTGGCTACTACACTCAGAGAAGTCAACTACCGGTACTTTTTTCCCCAAAATTGAAGCAATTTAAAAATACAGATTCTCTTAATTAAACCAGAGATTAAGATTCATTTTGACAATGACGGCAGTTGGTTTCTCCACTCAAACCACCCACCAACTCCAATTTTTTTTGAAACTCCTCATCACATGTATACCACTTTTTATATTCTTTGTCTCTTTAACTTTTGTATCTTCAGTGTTGAGATAAACTTAAAAGAATTCAGAGCTGCAGGCCAATATTGTTGTATTTCTTTCTGCCTTTCTTTCTAGCAGATTTTGCCAGTTTGGTGTTAAGGGAAAAAACATTTTTTTTAGGAAATAATGTTATTTTAAAAAAGGAAAAGTATTTTTTTTATTGTAGTGGAATTTAAAATGTACAATGTTTGGCCTTTTCTATGCAGCAGTCCAATTAATTTAGTGTCAATTTAACAAGCTATTAATGATGGTGTTATGACGAAAGTTGTTAATTTTATATGAAAGCCATATATATTTGAACTGCGAAGAGAATCAAGTTAATGCTGATCGTTGCAGTTATTAATTATTGTTACTTGAGCAATAACGAAAGTAAAGCCTGAATGATTCATGCTTGAACGTTCAAGCCGTAATGACAATACTGCTATTGATTATTACTTTTGAAACCTGAATCACTCATAAAGTTACTGTTGTCGTTTATGTTACAGAACCAATCAACATCTTCCATAGCTCCTACAAGACTGATTACGAACCAATTAGAGTTAGCTACCATAATAGCGTACATTACAATGCAGTGCTTAATCCTAACAAGCCCTCTGTTGGTGAGGGACTTGGTCTATCTGGTTACAAACCATGGGTGAGTACCTCTCGGTTGTGTCTGTGCTACAAACTTGAATGACTGTGAGTTGAGACAGGTTTCCAGATACAGTGTACAGTAAGAGCAGGCCACTAACAATAGTACTTTGGCAGGCTTATGTTTCATTTGTATTCCCAGTTGCGTTTGTGCCATTGGTCTATCAAGGAATCAGTGCAAGTGAAAAGGTCATTAGTTTCTCGATTCGTTTGACTCGATTCTGGACCCGATTCTTGATTGTTGTTCCTTGATTCTTGATCCTTCAATGGTAGAGAGATTCGAAAGAGACTGTCAACTTACATGTACTTTTGCTCGGTACTTTACAATGTATGGTCTAAAGCAACCTAATTTGTTTCTTTTTTCCTCTATTACATTGAAGCTGTTTGTGGTTGGTCAACTTCTTTAGGACAAATTTCAAATCCAGTAATAACTGTATTGATAGTATTTATTTTTCAAGAATGGAAGGTTAAGAAAGTAAATTATGTACTCTACATGTAGTGTGTGCAACCTTTTTTTGAACTCTCATCCAGTGGCATAATATGTCTACATTTGTGCAACATTTTATCTTTCATTTTGGGTGATTAGTGTTGTTCTTTTGTTAGTACAGAGTTATCAAATAAGTCAAGACATTAATTTTAGTCAAATGCTACAATCTTGGACTGATTAAATAGAAATATGAGTGAGACCACTCCTCCCCTCAAAAATCATTGATTTGATCATGACGCATGATGGCCTTCACATGTCTTCATCCTTGATTTAGGAGGAAGGGGGGCATTTGTGTTCCATTTTATTCCGTCCAAGATTGTAGCCTTTATAAACTGTAGTTACCATTGTGGACAACATCCTACACACCCCTGTACACAGGTCTTTTCTGAACACCTCATAATTTTTTAACTGCCCCTTCTACCACCCCCTTCATTAATTGAGTGGGGAAGAGAGGATAAATACAGTAGCCCATTTAGATGTTTTTATTTATAATAATAATTAGGATATGGCATGTACGTTCACCTTCATTGGTCACTAGCTGTGTTTAGATGAGAGTACAAGTATGTAAACACGGCTGTGACATCACACACATTTTGATTGGTTATGTGTTGTTGCACATTTTGATTGGCTGGTAGGAAATATGAGCATTTATCAAGAAAATCTGTTTCAATCAAGAAGTTAAAAAAAACAGCATTTTCCTTCATTTGTTGAATTATTTTTGAGAAATATTTTATAAAAGGAATAATAGGAGGACTTTTTCCGTGTTTGCATAGCCTCATCTAAACACTCTGGGAGTTGGGAGGATTCTCGACAGTTATGTAAATCCTCGACTGGGTCTCGGGTTTGCATAACTGTCTCTAATTCCCCCATTACTTCCCTTCATGTTTAGACGAGGCTATGTAAACACGGAAAAAGTCCTCTATTGCTTAAAATAATGCAACATACAGTACATGCAGTTTGTTAATAGGTAATTGAATGAAAACTATGTGTTCCCAATTAACTTTTGTAGGATTGTGGAATTATACAGATTTCAGCTGAGCCAATTCAAACCAAAATAATATTCTCTATGAATATGCATACACTGTATATTTAACAATTGTTCACTGAAGGCGAGGTGAATATCGGTGAGTCAAAGCGACACGACGTCAACGTTTTTATTCACCTCTATTCGCCGAGCCTGAGGTGAATAATTGTTTTAGCATAATTACACAGTCAGGTGATTTTTTGAAAGATATGCATTTTCTTTAAAACAATTAATTTCTTGAAACTGTCTTCGTCTGTCACCTCGACAAAATGGCTTGCGGCCATTTTGAAAAAAACGCTTAGGTGATTATCGCGTAATAATCACTTCAAGTACAACCAATCAGCCCGGAGAATTTTCAATTATCACTTATGTATTTATACTAAATACATAATTATGCTTGTACTCTTAAAGCCGGTGAAACATGAATCAACATTTGTTGATCAACAAATGTTGAACGATGTGTCATGCAGAGTTGAATGTTGAAATAGACCGTTCTACATGTTGAACGTTGTTGAATGTAATGGAGACGGGTTCTGTTCTGGACCCGGTTGTTCAGAAGCTGATTAACGCTAACCCCAGATTAAAAATTAACCAAATGTTGTTCAACCCTGATATTCTGCAAAAATTCACATTAGAAGAAGTCAACCTTGAAAAACAAAAAAGTTCAAAACATGAAACGAGTAAAATCGTCTGGTGTTAGACAGAGTAGAATGCTAAGTATGGCCGGTTTAGGGGTGTAGGGGTTAATTAAGCTAATCCTGGATTAAGTTAATCGGTTTTCGAACAACCGGGCCCTGTTCAGCAAGTTGCTGCTTCTTGAATGGCGGAAACCAATCGTTTTCCAGTGTCGCGTTCATGTGATTTGGATGGTTTAATAGAGCGGTTTTCAATTGAGTGTCGAAAGTAATTAGCGAATTGCATTGGTTTTGCATTTACTTCACTCAGTGATTGGTTCAAAGTTCTCGCGCCACTCTTTCAACCAATCAGAAGCGAAACCCAAACCAATTGTGGCTCGCGCGTGCACATTTTTCCCGCGCTTTGTGTCGGCTACGTGTAATTACTTCGAGTTTTGATTGGTTTACAGGATTGTCTCCGTCCTTTTTGATTGGCTAAAGTAATTACTTTGGTTTTGGTTTTACGACACTCGATTGAAACTTGCTCTATGGTGGCCACAGTATGTAATGGTGAAGAATCATCTTTACTTGAATGGAACCAAGGGCAACAAGGCTCACAGCACACAATGACATTAACCTTTCATCATCCGGCATTTCCAAATTCGCCGCCATAAATGGAAAGAATTCGTAATTCTCGTTCAACAAAAGTTGAATGCGTTTATAGCCGTTCAACAAGCAGTAACATTGTCATTCAACAGGCTGCGGTGTAGTGCAACATTTTTTGAGCAGCAAATGTTGCTTGATGTCAAACCGTTTGTCACCATCTTAAGACACATTGATGACAAACTGTTCAGTTCTAAACATCGTCTCAGAAAATGTTTGATGTTAATATTGATCTTCACTTTTCAGGGAACTTTAGTCAGTGACGCGTTTAAGCAGTCGGAAGACTGGCACATAGAACAGGTATATGTACATATTGTTTGCTTTTCTTCTGCTGCAAATTGCTGAGCCGTGCATGACTTGGGGAAGGGCTGAGGTACGGTTGTACATGTACACTGTATCCCAGTGTAAACCTTCAGCATTTCAGCAGTATACAGTGTACGTATAGGAGGCAGTGTGGCCCAGTGGTTAGGGCGCTTGTCTTGAGATCCGGAGATCCCGGGTTCAAGACCCGCTCTGACCACTCGTTGAATTTGTTCCTGGTAGTCCCTGGTTCAACTTCCCAGCTGCATTTGTAAATAGCCAACAGGTTTGCCTCCGGCCAGTTGGGATTCTTAACAGTTGTAGTTATTGTGTTCTGTTGTTTCGTTGATTCATTGGCCCTGAAAAGCCCCTATGGGGAGAGGTCAATTAAGTATGTATTGTATGTATTGTATTGTATAACCCAACAAACCTACACCACATTACACTGTACACAGAGTCTTGGAGTTGGAAAAAAAATAATTTCTGAAAGACCAGGGCTCTCACCATTGCACCAACCATGCTACAGTACTTGTACGTTTGGCGTCATCTTTGCAGCATTTTGTGAAATTAAAAACCTGAAATGAATACACTCTTACTGTGATGAATACATTTAATTTTGAAAGGCAACATTTTTTTATTGGACCTACGTCTAGAGTGATGTTATTAACCCTTTTAACCCTGAAGTGGGCCCCATTGATGAGTCTGGCATTAGACAGAGTAAAATCTATAAGTATCACTCTTAGGAGGGGAAGGGTTAAAGGGGACATAGTTTTTGAGTGGACCTAGATGTTGTTAACTTTGTCACCCCTGAAATAGCCCCCATTGACGAGTAAAATCATCTGGTGTTAGACAGAGTAAAATCTATAAGTATCACTCTTAGGAGGGGAAGGGTTGAAGGGGACAGGCTTTATCAGTGCAGCTGTCCATAAATTAGGTGCGACTAATCCCATAAAATTGATCTTTTGGTAGACCAACAAGGCACAAAATAGTTGACTTGATTGTTTAGGCAAGGCACCAGTTTATTGCTACCATAGCCAAGATGTTTTATTTTGACCTTTCAAGCTTGCCCTAGGATGAGCATAAAGATCTTGATTTGCAACATGGATCTACATCTAACCTTACCCTGAATATTCAATTCATAGCAAATGTTAGCTGATAAACTCCGTTGCACCGACTGGGAAGCAACAAACGAGGCCATGGAAGAAGCAGTTGCTCGAGAATCCTACTTGGAATGGCTCAGAGACCGAGAAAAGCGGGCCAGGGGGGCCAGAGCTCTGGTAAGTTGCTTGTTGCTTTGTACGGTGTTAATGACCTTTTGACCCAGCTGAAGTGCCCAATGAAAATGGAAGGAAATCTTGCGGACCAAAAATCTTCTTGTACCTTTTCTTGGTACAATGTCCCCTTGTAACCTGTTTCTTGTTTATGCACCAAAGCCTCACCCGTAAGTTTATACTCGGAATGTTTGTCATGAAATCTTCACCTGTTAATTTTATCTTCCAGCCTCGCTCCAGTCCCACAGCGACTAGCAGTACTTCCACATGCACAGAATCTAAACGACCCACATCCCCGCACCACAGGGAACGTGATCGAGATGCACCGGAGAGTGCCCCTCCCAGCAAATCCCCTCGGCATTCACCAAGCTCTCCCCGACACGAGACCTTTGCAGGTGCTTCTTTTTCAGAGGCCAAATCTTGCACCACGGCTGTCAGTCAAGCAACCACAACTTGTACTGTCAGCACAATGAAAGCCACCTTTTACGATTCCAAACCAGGGTGTTCAACTGAGTCATCTAGCCCACCGTCTCCCCCTGGGGCCACTGGTGGTGCTGCCGCTGAGCCGAACTACTTGGACTACCTGCCGCCTGGAGGATATGGTAATTAAATAATGAATATGGAGGATATTACATGGCCGCTTGGAGATACGAAATTTCTCTTCAAGTGTTGGAAAATATTTCACGAGTGAGCTGCTCCTGAAATATTTTTCAACACGAGATAAACCCCAATGAATGAACACAAATGAAATACCAATGAAATACTAAATCATTTCACGAAAGGCATCGAAAGGCGCGATTTTCATATGTAACCATAGCAACAGTAATATTTTCACGTGTGAAGATATCATGTTTTCGCGCGAAAGCTCACTTTGTATATCATTGGTGTTTATATAACAAAATAGTTAATGTTCAATCACAGTACACACAAACCATTATTCGCCATCTTAGCAAAAAAATAATATACACGAAAAAATTACTTAATTCTGATTGGCTAAAAAAGCAGTGCAGTTTTGCTGTAACACAGTGCAAAAACTTGTAACGTCAGTACAAAGTTGTAACAATGTAGTTACAAATGTATTTTGATTGGTTTAGAAACAACAGAAAATTGAATTAGCCAATCAAATCTTTTGTTTTGAAATCAACCGCGAGGCCTGGATGGCGCAATTTTCCCAGATTGCGTGATAGGCGTGCGTTTCTTCTGCTCAACCATCTCGAATTTTATCATGTATCTTATTAATACGTAATCACATGATTTTTCTCGTGCAATTTGTAATAAATAAGAACTAATTGTAAATTTTTTCAAAGACGACCAAAATTGCACGAGCCCGTAGGGCTTAAAGAAATGTACTCGCGCTTATTTATTCCAAATTGCACTCGAAATCATGCGATTACCTATACCAGCTCCCAACGTCATTGGCTTCATAGCTCAGTTGGTTAGAGCGACGCACTGGTATCGCGAGGTGACGGGTTCAAACCCCGTTAAAGTCCTGAATTTTTGAGGCCTCTTTACGCAATTATCATAGCTTCACTTGATTTCATACCCGGAGTTTATGTATGATCCATTCCATATATCATTTCATCGTTTATACTAATATTTAAAGTGCGCGTAACAGTTAGCATACTGATAATCGGATTTAATATTTTTCGCGCTTTCCCTATTGTTTTGTTGATCTTGTAATTAATCTGTTTTCGGCAGGTTGAACAAATATATACATTGTTCAATTAAAGGCACCTGTTAAATGAACTCCACAAGTACTGTACAAGGGAAAGTACACGTATTATGAATGAAATGAATGTATATATTTTTTTAGTTTCCAAAAGGGAGGAGTTATCCCCGCACAATTCGTTGATCGAGTCCTTTCACAGGAACACAGAACTCAGACCAACAAATTAACCTGCTCCCAACTGAGTGGCTTCATAGCTCAGTTTGTAGAGTATTGCATCAGCATCCCAGAGGTCATGAGTTCGAATCCTGTCGAATGCATGTTAATTTTTCATTTGTCTTTGAGAGACAATAGCATAAATTGACCGAAGCGGAAAATACCATAATACTCTTTGTTTGTCCACCCAAATTTTGAATAAGCATTGTTTTCAGTTTCTCTCGGGACTTACAATCGTCCTAATAGAAAAAAAAAAATTCCTATTCAAAATCTGGGTGCACAAACAGAGTATTATGGTATTTTCGGCTTCGGCCAATTGTCCAAATATGAGTGGAGTAAAGTTGATCGAGTATCGAGCACACGCGTTTATGGGACAGCGGTCAAAGAGTTTAGTACGTCTTGTAAGCTACATGTTTTACAAATACAGAAACAAAACTAAACATTTATTAAAGCTAACCTTGGGCCTAAAAACTCTTGTTTAGCTCTAATTAGGCCTAAGGTTAGCTTTAATGAATGTTTAGGTTTGTTTCTGTATTGGTAAAACATGTAGCTTACAAGACGTGCTACACTCTTCGACCGCTGTTCCATAAACGCAAGTTCTCGATCCTCGATCAACGCCTTCGATACAGCTTCACCCATATAAGTGCAAGATTTTATCTCCCTCAGCTTTAATTGAATTAAAGATAATTTGTTTTGTGTCATCACAGGCTTCTCTGAATGGGAGGACGAGAGCATTTTAGCCGCTGTGCTGGCAGAATCTCAAAAGGAGTATTTAGACAAACTTAGAAAGGACACTGTGAAGGAAAGATGCAGCGATGACGAGTCCAAGTCGTAGCATTTGTACCCAGATAATCGTCATTATTTCTCAATCACATAATTAATTTGCAATTGTGCGGCAGTATTATGTCATAATGGTATGAAAAATAATATCCATCCTTGGTTCATAACGGTTATATAGGATTTTCAATGTAGCATAATCAAGATGATATTGTCAATTCAGGAATATGTTTTTCATTGAACTTTGGAACGATTTATTTCAATTAACATGAATCCTTAGGTAATTTCGTTTTTACTTGTTTCAATTATGTGGTTTCCAAACGGTTTAAAGCTGCATTTGTTTTCCATTCTTCAAGTGGATGCATAAGTCAGAGGTTACTCATTCTTGTTGGTGTACATGTAAATCTCGATTGCCGTGGATTGTGCATTTTTCAGCTTCACTGAGGAACAGTTGTACAAGCCAGTCTTGTGCCCTATTCACATCAACAAGGCACGTAGTACGTAGTGGTGTAACAAAGCAAAATGTGTCTGGTAAATTTTCACTCCACAAGATCCAAATGTTAATTCTCCTTACTGAATGCCATACAATCCTCTTATTATCAGTTATGGGAATTTATTTGATGATATATTAATTTTACACAAAAACCTTAGGTGATAAATATCTTTATTGTTATCACCTGTATGATTGACAATATTCTAACATTGAAAGGAGAAAATATATATCAACAACGCTTGGGAGTGAAAGAGGTGAAGGAGAGTTGGGTAAATTTCTTTTCTGTGCTTTGGTATGTTCCAAAATATTTTGTAGTCGTAAGATATTAGTTGACATCTTAAGTGTTTGACCATTTCGCCCCTAAGGGGATTCTCATCGACCAGTCTGGTGTTAGACAGCAAAATATCAGCAAGTGTTACTTTTAGGAGGGAAAGGGTTAAATTGAATATAGTTGGTGCGAAGACGTTGATGTTGTTAACCATTTTGCCCCTAAGGGGTTGCGCTTGGACGGTGAAGTTGTTTGGCATTGAAGTCTGTGTCTATCTCTGACAGGGGGGGTGGGGGGGGGGGAAAGGGGTTTAGCTGTGATGTGAATGGGGCATGTTTAAGTGGATCGGGATATTAGTGGGTTTCTCTTTTTGTCTGTCCAAGTGCATGCTAGCACATGTCCTTTTGCAAATTACTTTCATTCATACGGAATTAAAAAACCAAGATAGTATGACAATTCTTAGAACTCTAGCCTTGGTGCCCTTGTCTTTTGGCACTTTCAAGGCTAATGTCGGGCCCCCAATTCCACTGGAACAGAATAGAGGGGTGATGAAGCTGAGAGCTCATATTCAATAACGGGTTGTAAAAGATCTCGCCACTACAATGGAGTATAGATTATTGACATAGACGTCTTGAGTTCCTTTAAGACTCAAACAAGGATGGTCCCATTTAAACGATTTTTATTTTCTGATCTCCTCTTGTTGTGTTCATATAGCGCTTTCTGACTAGTAATGTGTATATAAATCCAGGGAAAATAATAAAGACTCCAAAATTGCTATTAACGAGGAGTGTCTGTGGGTGTAATTCGCTTACGGGTTACTTAAGGAGATCTTTGTCCCAGTTACCCATCTTAAGGAAAAATACTCGTTCATACACGGCGCCATCTTCTTACTTGAAAAGAGTTGAGGAGCTATTTAGTGTTGCTAAGTGATCGACTAGCAATAGAATGACAACTCGAGTTATCACATACGGGGAAAATTAGTGAATGCTGATTTGCTGAGACGGAGGGCATTTTTCCTTAATCACGAGGGCACTTTTGGTAATCAAGAGGGCATGATTACCTGATCCCGATTGGTTCATAGTTGCTTATCCAGAGCAAGCGAAGTTATGCAAGGTAATTTTTTTTCCCAGATTGAACTACTTTTTCATCCACATATAAATACAATTAAGCGCTATTTATGTTGACTGCAACAATTTATTGACTTGAACTCCGGAGCGTGTTGACTGTCATTTGTCGCGGCACTGAAAGGGCTTTTTTCAATAATCTTGCCCGGATGTGATAAACATGTAATCGCAATGTGCCATCATGTAATTAAGGATTAATTTCACTTATATTTTCTCAGTTTTTCAAAGTTTAGGAAAACTTTGAAGATACGCGTGATATGAATTCTTAATTGCCTTCGGGCCCATACCATTACATATACTAAACAACCAAATTGATTTCATCTTCCTGATACTTTCAGTTCAGCAGGTCCACAGTAATATGGTGCCGCTACGTTCCAAACAGAACGGTCAAGCTATGACAAGGGCGTAGCTGGGGGGGGGGGGGGAATGCCCTCAATATCCAAGGAAAAATGCCCTCAATATCCAGAGGTGTTTCGTGATAGCCTGTTGAGGCTGAGTTACGTTAACTTAAACTTTGCCGATTTGATATTTTTATATTCTTGGGTGGGAATTTCTGGTTTCCTTAGTCTTGACAAAACCTTCAACCGACTGGTCAGTTTCGTGAAAAATGATACCCTATTCTAAACCGAAAGGCTATGATTTATATATTCTATCCTAGAGTAAACTGCTTGAAAACCATACCCTTCACAGCGGCACATACCTATATATGGCAGTACCCCCCCCCCCCCCCCGGGAAGGGGGGAAATCATCCGATTCCCAGGTTCGAGTCCTATGTTCTTTTTTTTTTTTTTTAAATGACCATTTTTCATAATCCATATCAAGCGTTCAGTCTTCTAAATTAACGATACTGTAATAGTGGATTCAAAGCAAATTAAGAATTCACGATAAAAGTGAATGGGTTGCGTCGTCCTTGCTGAGGTCCCTAATAGCAACACAACGCCACAAAACAATGATATCATTGGTTAAAAGAGCATAAATAACCGGATTTTAGCTCACATTTTGGCGGTATTCTGCATAACGAGGACGTGAAACTTGCACCAAAATTAAAGGTTTTGACGACAACGCGAGCGTAGTACAAATGTGAATCTTCCATTCTCAATTTTCAGTCTGGCGGTGACCGCTCGTACCAATTTATTTTTAGGATACTTCGCCCACATGAACGAGATATTTGAGGTGACGCTTTTGTCGGCGTCGCCGTCGTAGATCTTGAGGTCCCTAACAATAATAATAATAGCATTTATTAACTTATATTTCGCAGGTATCAACATAATAATTTTCATCTGCACATGAAGGACGCGCTTTGACGCGCGTGATACGTTTTGAAAGTTCTAATTGAAGCTTTGATGAAGGATTATTAGCAACAAGGGGTGCATGGATACAGGTACAGGGATGGCGCAGTGGTGAGAGCACTCGCCTCCCACAAATGTGGCCCGGGTTCGATTCTCTGACTCGGCGTCATATGTGGGTTGAGTTTGTTGGTTCTCTGCTCTGCACTAAGAGGTTATTCTCCGGCTACTCCGATTTTCCCCTCCCCTCAAAAACCAACAGCTGATTTGATTTGCGTTAATTGTTAATTTCAGTTGACAGTGTCCCTAATTAGTGCTCCAGCGCTAGAACAACGAGACAAATGAAGTTCCTTTGCTTTCCTTTTGGCCCGGGAGAGTGAAAGCACCTTACAACAGCCGTTGTAAAATTCCAAACAATAGCAGAGCAGAGCTGGTTGCTTCAGAGAAGGATTGAGATTTCTGAGAGAACCAGGGTTGGAGGTTTGATTTTGAGTGACCCCGTTATTCGTCAATCATTGACAAGAAAGGTGATTTGATATTCATGATAAGACTCGTTGTGTGGTGGAGAACACGAATCTCGAATTTGTTACAAACTGCGAAGTTGACTATGAATTTCGCCTGCTGCATGATGCAAGAAATCGGCTCTGGTGGTGGGCCAACACAAAATTGCGTAAACATATGTACAAATGATTATCAAAACGATGTCTACTTCACATTTCGTCAACGATTTGGTGAAAACACGAATTAAGATCCATTATGTTCTGACCTGTATGTCACGATAGCGTGGCCCGAAAAAAAAAAAAATTACGCAATTCACACATGTAACTAACCATATAACATCTGGACATCAAAAAAGTATAGGATTGTCGATATCGTAGTCACTAATCTGAGGATTCGTGTCACCATAGCTGCTTTAAGTGATCCTCTTATTTCACTGAGAAATCGGACTGCAACTGGCGATTATGACCAAACGAACAAGATAAGGGTCATTGGTGAGATAAATTATTACGCGATCACGCTATCAGAAGTACGACGGGAGGGGCCCCTAGGATAAGGTTCTTCATTTAACAATGTGACACCGAGAGGCGTTGCAAATCTTGGTCGTGTTTAGCAGCAATCGATTGGCCGACTGGATCAGTGGAAGCGTTTCCCAAGTTTTAATATATCGTGCGCGGAATCTAGTCTAGGCTTAGTATCGTTAATAAATAACAAGCGCGTTGGAAACAACAAGTAAATTACATGATAGCGTAATATCCAACACTGAGAAAGGAATAATTTCCGAGAATTGATATCTACTTTTCGAAATAACAAATTACAGTTGCTTTTCAAAGCGTGTTCGAGATATCGAGGCGCACCCACGACAAAACGATAACACCAAGGCCATTTCTGTTTGAAGTAACTTTCTTCCTTGGGAGATATGGATGTGCTGCAGCCCTTCGCTTCTCCTTGGGTTTACCCACCGCTCCCTTTGAGGTGCTTTCGTCTTGACAGCTGCCAACCATTTTTGAAGGATCTCAAAGGCACCCTACCACGAAAAATAACAGGAATGTCACTTCTGCCCGAAGGCTGTTTCCTTTCAAAATAGCTCTGTTTCCTTGCTTTGTTGAAATTGCCTCTGTTTTGTTTTACGATTAACATATCTGTTTCTTACCACCGTGATTTTTTTCTTACTTGAAAAGGCAGGGCTGACCCTTAAGCAACCAAACGTCACCGGAAGAGCTGTATAATCATGTTTATATTGAATATGTTTAGTGTCTGTGTTTTTGTTTCCAAAGTAAGTGGATTCGCTCGTCTTCAAACCCACGAAGTCTTAGGTAAGCTGTTTGGTGCTCTTTACATTATTTGATATTTTGTTTGGAAGAAATTGATGGACTGTTTTCATACTTAGCAGTTCCCGCTATTAAATCCTGAATTTTTATGTATACTCAAATACCTTGGCCTTGGAGTGCGAATGGATCTAGGGTTGTCCAATGTAGTCTTTAACGCACGTTAAGCTGTTTATTTTAAATATTTACGAATTAATTTCGGAACCTTATCAAGGCGAGATCCTTTCTCTCCCTAACTTCGTTTGGTTTACGCCTTCCTTACATCGCTCTCGTAATTGCTCATCAAAGCGCGGATTATTCTTTCCGCCTTGGTCCGCCTTCTCCGGGATAAAATAGACATTACGACTGAGATTTCAAAAATTAATCTTACGTCTCGAAGGCTAATTCATTTACAAACACTAGCACTGCAAATTCTCCAAAACATCTCCAGCCTCGAAACGCGTAACCCCTGCGTTTCTGTGGTGAGTATTAGTGTTTTTTACGTCAAACACAGTAGTAACGATTACAAAAAGAAAAGAGATAATAAGTTAATTACACGACGTTTCGAGGACATCTTGTCCTCGTTATCAAGTGGCCTTTTGTATGAAATGTTGTTCATACAAAAGGAAAAACCACCTTGAAACATTCAAAGTGGCTCCCTAAGGGCGAAACTGTTCATGTGAATTAACATATTGTATATTCGCTCCTTTAAATTTCAACAATGAACTTTTCCTTTCACTTGATAATGAGGACAAGATGTCCTCCAAACGTTGTGTAATTAAGTTAGTATCTCTTTTCTTTTTGTTAAACACAGTAGTAGAGGAAAAAATCGTCATTTTTATTACCTCAGTCTTCTTACAAAAAAGGGCAAAAGCTAAAACAGAGCGATATACCATATCACTGAATAATGAAAGGGCCTGTTGTTATATGTTCCTTTCGATGGCCCTGTGTAGCTCTAAATTCTATCTGTTGCTCCAGAATGAAATCCGAAACTTTTAGAAATTTAGGCAGCGTTGAAAATGAAAAAAAAATTCGTTTCTTTCTACGTTCAGTTGTACGTTTTACGTTGTCTGCTTCACTTTCGTTTTTAGACAGCGCTGGATATTTTCAAAACGGTGTTTGCGGAAAATAAACACCACGCCAATCTTCGGTTTTCCACGTGGGCGGCAACACTACGTGTCAAATTCCTAATTCACCGCAAACAAGACGCCTACAAGAGCGTATCCATGGAATGCGCAAACAGTTAACACAAATTGTCCAGTTACAGTGAACTGCAACTACAGGTAAACTTCGGAAAATGGCGCGAGATTGTTAATTGTTAATGTTACTAAATTTGCAAATGCAATCAACGAAGCCCTATTAGCGGGTTATCAGTATACGGGTTTTTTATTTATTTATTTATTTTTTTAAAGGAGACTTTATTTAAATCCCACAGTTTTACTTGCTTCTTTAACTCCGTTCATCCAAAAATTACAAGATCTGCCTTAAATCGGAGTTAATAGGGGGGACTCTGCTTAAATCATCCGACAAACTTATTACAAATCATAGTTCAACAACTTATCATCCTGGGCCAGTTGTTCAAGAGCCGATTAACGCTAATTTCAGATTAAAAATTAACAGGAGTTTTATTCTCTACTCCCAAATGCTGTTCAAGGCTGATTTTCGGTAAAACTTTACATTAGAAGAAGTCAATCTTGAAAAGCAAAAATAAGCAAAGGAAACTTTTACCAAAACGTTGAAAACATAGACCGTATTCATAAATGGCGGCTAAGTAATTATTCTTTTGTCTTTATGCTAATCACCCTGACTAACCTCGTTTGCACGAACAAAATTCAAAAGAATATTTGCTCCAAAGTGAGGCTAGTGAATAAGAATAATTTCTTGGTCGCCATTTATAAATACGGTCTATGAAACAAAAGGTTGCGCTAATCCTGGATTAAGTTAATCGGTTTTCGAACAACCGGGCCCTGTATTCGAAGTCCGGTTCCGTAATCCTGGTTTAGTTCCTTGCAAACTGTTTAAATCTGCTATGGCGAAGACAAAAAGACGCTTGTTCCTTGCCAACTGTTAAAACCTGCCGTGGCGAAGACAAGAAGACAACATCTGTACTCCATTTCTCTCAATGCTCTAAAATTCCGTAGTTGCGTGTTCTATAGTCCAATAAGAATTAAAAGATCTGTCATTTTACGGTTGACCCACGTTCATTTTTTTATATCTCGTCGAGAATGCTGTAAGTAACATTTCCGAGCTTCAAGATTTCAGTATTTTCTGTTAGAGAATTCCCCCAGAACTCCCTACAAGTTAGCGTTATAGTTACAGTTTTTGTTTTTCTCTTTACCTATACATTCCTGTGACCTTAAGCTTTTTTACCGCGCTAACAGACTTCAAGCGTTTTCATTGATGTCTCAATCTTGGTGTATGTGCTCACATTCAATTTAAGCAATTCTAATTACATTTATTTACGGTAGGAACGGGAAATGAAGGCAGGAGGTGTTACATTCTCGCGTTCATCGCTGTTCTATCGTGCTTGATCGACAAAATCGATTTCACAGGAGGCTCCGGTTGCTAGCTCTTAGTGCAGACGAAGATCACTTGAGGGATACTTTTTTGTGCTAATTCAGTCTGAGAACGCAGCAATTCCAAGAAGAGAATTGGTTTGCGTGTTGGCATATTTGTGTGGGTTTTCCCCATTACCTTTTGGGCGAAAATAAAGAGACATGCATGTTATGTATCTGACATGACAGTCTCAAGGCAAGAGCTTCGTGGCAGATACGTGGCTAATTACCATATCTGACTGCGATGAAAATGACCATCACCCAGTAATGGACTCTTGCATTCAAGCGAATTTGAAACGTGGTCTGCCACAGGCATCCCACGTGATAGATAGATGAGAACCTCTCGGCGCAGAGTAGAAAACCAACAAAGCCAACTTACCTAGGACGCGAAGTTTGAAAATTGAGCCCGGGCCACATTGGTGAGAGACGAGTGCTCTCAATACTATGCCAGTCTCCTTTCCCTGCTAAAAGGGTTCAAGGTTTCAACCAGTTTTCATTTCGTATAGTCTGACCTAATTAAGTCAAAATGACCTTTTGTGTGACGTAGCTCATATGCAATGATGGCAAAGCCAATGAATTTTACAGCATTGCATTATTCAATGATCGACACTCAGTCACTCGTAAATTAAATAACGAGACTATTTATATCTTTTTGTAGGTTTTAGAAGCCACTGCAGTATCAAAAGAGATATTTCTCATTACAGCAAGCGATTTCACATTCCAAATATAGTAGCCTTTTTCAGTTGCGGTGAAACTGAACACAGGATGCACTGGCGTAACCGTCACGGAACGTCACGTAATCACAGCAGCACATTGCGTCACCTCTAATGCTGCTTCAGGACGAAAGATAGGTAAAGGAGTTACAGTTTTTATGGGTCGTTTGAAACCACTCTGTAAAGAAACAGCCAAAAATGGAAAAAATTTCAAATTAGGGTCGACGGACAAAAAGGAGCTCATGAGGAATCTACTGTTTGTCTTATCCAACATGGCTACAATGACGTTAAAACAACCTGAAAAGATTTGTCATTCTTAATGCATGGAATCTTTGAAGACGACTGAAGCCTTTAGAGTCACAACAGATATTTCTCAATTCAGCAAGCATTTCCACTTTTCAAAGACAAAGGGTGAAATCTAATCGGAATCGACATTTTGGGGAACAAAACTTACGCAGGTGACACAGTGGCGGAAGGGAATGGACCCGAGGGCCCTGGCTCTCCCTCCATTATATTTGGACCAAAGGAGGCCTTATGTTCCAGCCGTTGGTGTTGGATCGACCCAAGGCTCTGGGAAACTCTATGTAGGAGAACATGCGCCGTAGGGTTCTTATAGCCAAAAACCGGCTATTGGAACCGAACGGCGCCTGCTCACTCCTTGCGCTAACATGAATGCACCAATTAGAGACGCTTTTGATTGTTCTTCACGAAAACCAATGAGAAGACACTTTTTTCCAGGGTTCCCCAGAGCTCTTCTCTCGCTCAGTCAAGAGAAAAGCTCTGGGGTCGAGATTGCATCCACCTCTAATATCGATTTAAAATACAATCATTACAAACGGTATTCCTTAGTTTACTATATAGTTACTTTATCATTTTTAGATAAGCAAGTGCAAGTGGGATTTTTGACGCCTTCTGGGAATTTCAACTGGATTCCAGTTAAACGAACATTCGTTCCCAAAGAATGGGTTAAACGAGTAAGTTTGCCGTGTTTCTCAGTTATAAATGCACCGTCCAGAGCACAACTATTGCTGGAAAGAGGTTACTGGTAGCCTATACTTTGACGGCTCATCCAATTTCGATGGTTTTTGTTGGGTCAAAAGTCTCTGAAAGATGAAGTTTCCGAATCACGAAAAATGGTTTTAATTTTTTTTATTTTCCATAT
>NC_090889.1:42449041-42459041 GCF_036669925.1 Montipora capricornis
AGAGCAATACATGTACAAGATAAGAATTTTGAGTTCTTATAAATATATGTGACGTTCTAGAGTGAATTGAATATCGTATTAAACTAAATAGTTTTACAAGTGTACTTTTGCCTATTGAAAAGTTCATCATAATTGAACAACTCAGTCTTGGTTGTTTCCTTCCTTGATATGTCTTTCAAAAACTCCCACGAACTACGAACATAAGAGCCTATCAAGTCATTGATGAAAATTGAAGTGCGGAAGCTTTTTACTCTGATAAAGCACTTCTTGCACGAATTCTTTCGTTACAAAGAATACTAATGAAGTACATCTTGTTTTTCTTTCATGTTGTTGTCTTTCTCTGTCACACAGTTTTAAGCATTACCCGTTCGCCAGTGGCTAATTTAAGTTTCTTTTTATTGGAGTTCACTGGTTCTCA
Organism: Montipora capricornis; assembly: GCF_036669925.1. Classification (NCBI taxonomy): domain Eukaryota; kingdom Metazoa; phylum Cnidaria; class Anthozoa; order Scleractinia; family Acroporidae; genus Montipora; species Montipora capricornis. Next base: position 42,449,460 of record NC_090889.1, read on the forward strand.
TATCTTTGAGTAGAGTCTTACAAGCAGTTTATTCCTTTCCTTTATACAGCATGTTATATCCCTCAACCATATTTCCCGTGATCTTGCCAGTACCCTTGTGAACAATCCTGGCATGTAACCACTCCCAATTCGGGAGCCAGCCATTGTAATTATTATTGCTGAGCCCAAAAAATTTACTCTTAGTTGTCGGTTCCTCGTCGTCTGGAATCGCCATGTAAAAATTACCACCGTTTTGTGCTCTGATAAAACTGTCTTGTCCTACAGGCTTGGATGGATGGGTTACGTTCTTCTGGAACATAATAAAACATTTCTTACCGTACCAATCAAGTTCTTTTATTGGTGAAACCAACAAAACGAAACTTCGACTGGTAATCGGCCCAGAGGCAGCAGTTCGTGAGTAGGTAACATACTCGCCGTGATCGTTAGACTCCAGTACCTCCAGGTCTGTAAAAGCTTTGTCCCATTTTGGGCGAGTATCCTGGGTGGAGGGATCTAACATCTTCAGCACATACTCGACAGGCATTTCCATGTCAAACGTGAAAAGTACTTTGACGGGGACCTCTTCCTCCGGGTATGATTTAGTCCAACAAACAGACCCAGGACCTTTCACTGCCTCCTTCCATCCACCTTTCTCCAAATCCTCTTTATACCACTTAGCTCTCGCGATCTCCTTTTGGAAGTCGAATGATGAGGACGTTTGCTCTTGGGCCTGCATAGCTGTTTACTCTGCAATAAACAGGTTAAGAGACTTTTAACAGAAGAGTAGAGTAGAAATCTCTATTTAAGTCCTGTCATACAAATGGTCTTCCTAAGAGTTGTGAGTCATGATTATTACTGATTTTACTAAACTAGAATTTAAATTCTAAATCCTAAATTACATGTAAGAATAAAATATCACTGAAAACTTAAAAATATATAAAAAGGTTAAGTCTCTGTTACGAGCCTATAAAGGACCGGCGCTTATCTCCGGTTTCTGAAGCATGAAGCGACGAGGAGTATTTATACTCCCCCCTGGATGGGATGCTAGTCCATCGCAGGGTTACCCCCAGCATTTTCGCCGGTACCCATTTATACACCTGGGTTGAGAGAGGCACCGTGAGAGTAAAGTGTCTTGCCCAAGAACACAACACAATGTTCCCAGCCAGGACCCGAACCCGGACCAATGAATCCGGAGTCGAGCACTCTAACCATGAGGCCATGACGTCACTGCACCTCCTATATATGTGAACACTTGAAATATCGGTAAAAATTCGCCTCTAATACAGTGGGGAACTATTATTTTGAATCTTATACATTATCATAGCCAGCTGTTTTAATTTTTGGTTTTTCTAACTTTTGCCAGCCTAGCTCATCCGGCAAATCACACGAACGACCGATAACTGGAAAGAATGATAATCCTGGCAGTTTTATTTTGTAGCTTTTGCAAGCAATAGCCAATGTGCTCGCTTTGTTTTTGACGGACTTTTGAGCATGACTTGGATTCTAAATCATCGCCTAAGCATAATTATTAAAAATTGGATCATTGGATAATGCAAATTTACAGTTTAGATTGGCTTATTCATCATACTATATGAGCTAATATACCATGCTCTACAAATATCAGAAACTGTACGCATCCGTTTTTTTTCTTTTTTTACAAAATAAAGTAGGGAAGATATATCCATAATTTGTGGTCGTTTTCAAGAGAAACCCCTTAAAATTTCTCTTGGCGCTTTTGATAAAACAATTATCCCACTCGCGCTTGCTGGATATGAAATGATTATTGTCAACTCCGCGCTCTAATAGTAATAGTAATAGTAATAGTAATAGTAATAGTAATAGTAATAGTAATAGTAATAGTAATAGTAATAGTAATAGTTTAATCACTTATATAGCACTATTAACATATGCTCATCAACAACGCTTTACATGCAATAAGTTATACATAATAAGAATCAATACAAAGAAATAGTCAACTTTAACTGATCCAGATAGCCTAGGGAAATTCAGAAATATAAAAGGAATAGAACTACAGTGGGCTAAGAAAGCCTCTTTGAAAAGATGGGTCTCAATTCCTCTTTGAAGACAGCCAGCAACTGAATGTCACGTAACTGAGCAGGCAGGCTGTTACACAGCGCAGGAGCCGCTGCATGAAACGATCTTGCACCGATTAAAGAAAGAACTTTTTTCTAAGGGCAGTAGACTATCGTTTGACTTAAGATGGTATGATGACTTTTTCCTTGTGTTAACTATATCAGTAAGGGCCCGATATTACATGGCGAGTTTCAGCCCGGGCTGAAGTTTCGATCCGCCCTCCGGGCTGAAATTTTGTTGCGATTACATGATGAATTTAAGCCCGGGCGCAAAACGCAGATTTGCATGAGAAAATTTACTAAGATGCGAAACACAATTGATGCGCATGCTCACGTTTCTTTTTCAGCCCAAATTTCCCACGACTTTGTCGCGAGAAACATCAGGATTCTCGGGAAAACAAAACTAGCTGTTTCCCTCGGGACCACAAGGGTGCGCTCGATTGACCGTATTCCGGAATAGGAATACATGGAATATAATTTAGAAATCCTTCGTTTTTACGGCGATTCACGTTAAAATTGTCAAACATCGGGTAAAATGCTATTTATAACATATTTTTATTATCCTTGCTGGTTCGAAACGCGCAAAAGATACCGTTTTAATCATCACGCCACGTATAGGGTCAATCGAACGCACCCTAAGTGTATATTGGATTGCATCATGGGATTGTGCAAGTTGTGAATGCACTTAGTATTATGCAAAAAATAATATGCTGCATTACATGTCTTAGTTACAGGAGTAGCCATTGTCAAAACACGACCCCAAATTCCTTGCACATTACACCGGATTAATGTTAAAATCCCCACAGTGAAACTGCATTCATCAATTTTGCTAGATTGCTGTCTTGTTCCAATCAATAGAAATTCTGTCTCTTCATCTAAGTGCAAGGGCGTGTTGTCCTAAGTAGCGTGTGTATGTATATATGGAAAGAACTCAAGTGAGGCTATCGCTACTGTGTGCATGTGATGGATGAAGAACCTTCGCTGATCCACAGCATCAGGAACTTCTTATGCAACACCCAAGGACAGAGAAAAATCTCTGACCCGGGTGGGAATCGAACCCACGACCTCCGGATAGATCACCGTTGCTCTACCGACTGAGCTACAAGGCCAGACGGGAGCAGGCCGTGGGAGTTTGAGGACAAATCGGCTCGGCCCAAGCCAAGTACTAAGTGCAAGTGCGTGTTGTCCTAAGTAGCGTGTATATGTATATACGGAAAGAACTCAAGTGAGGCCATCGCTACCGTGTGCATGAGATGGATGAATATGAAGATGTCTCTTCATCATTGATCATTAATTTGTCCTTAATCGTCCAGTTACTGTTTCTGATATCAGTAATGCAACTGTTCATAGCTATCTAACATCTCATATCCAACGCTTGCTCGTGGAATAATTGTTAATTGTTATATACGTAGACTTTCTCTCAACAAAACGAGCACTGTGATTGGTTGAATCTTGTTGATTCTTGGTCACGCGCCCCTGGTCAAATTTGAATGCAGTATATTTTGCGATTATGTCCTGCAATTTCGAGACTACTTACAAAGAACTAGTTGCTAGCAGGAAAGACTTGCGGTTATCTAGCTGCTCGGACTTGTAACTATATCCTACATGTAATGTTTCTAAATAAAATTGAAAGAATTTTGTAAATATAATGGGAATGTGAATGTCAATAAATTAAAGTTGTATGAAGTTGTAAGTTGTATAAATGTATCCCGACCGGGAGATAATTCCGCAGCCGCTGTATTGCCCGCACCGGATACAACAGCACTGTATAATATATAACAAAGCACTCAATGTCTGGTCCCTTGGGAAAGTAGTTAGTTTTGTTTTCCCTGGACTCCTGATGTTTCCCTCGTGTTGGTCTCGGGTAGCACGAGGACTTTCGGGAAAACAAAACCAACTGTTTCCCTCGGCACCATACATTAACTATATATTTATACCTTCTATTTAGCATTAATTAAAGCGTCGTTTCAGAACTTTCAAAACGGAGAACCAACCATCATATGTCCGCGAGTGTGAAATATTTCGCATGCCAATCAATGGGGTAGACCTTCATTTACCGGACTAAAATGGCGGAGCACAAGAGAACCATTGTTATTCCAATTAATTAATGCTAATTAAATGCTAATTATGCCAATTAATGCTAATTAGGTATTGTTATGTTCGCTTTGTTCTTTTGTTTTAAGGACATTTATCATTTCGGATCCGGTATATGAAAGACCAGCCAATCAATGATTCACCTTCACAGCTTCTCTCGTTGTTTAGACATTCCAGATTTCATCTCTTCCCTCGGAAATTCACTTGTTTTTCTTGAAATCTTGTCGCATGGGAAAATTAGTCGACGGTAATATAGGAAAGAAATTTTGGGTGACTTTCGTTAACCGTCCTAAAATGACGGAGGATAAAGCTAATAGCCCATTTTCGATATGTTAAAATTCTGTCCTAAACAAAAGGCATCTTTTCGAGGCTCTGGGGAATGAACTCATACAAATCCTTATGTTTATTCGCTAGAGCCTCGAGATGATGACTTTTCTTTAGGAATGAATTTTGATATATCGAAAGTGGGCTATTAGGTATTGTTATGTTCGATTTGCTCTTTTGTTTTATCGACATTAATTATTTCAATGAACGAAATGATATATGAAATGAATCATATACTGAACTGCGGATATGAAATTAAGTAAAGCTATGATCCTCGCAGTTATGGTCGCAATTTTAGCAATTGCGTAGAGAAGCCTGAAAAACTCAGGTGCGACGCTCTAAACAAATGAGTTGTGAAGCCACTGACGCTGAGAGCTGGTCATTTTTGGGTTCTAATTTTCCTGTGTGGTATGAATAAATGACCGAAATGATATAATAAATGGATCATATACTGAACTGCGCGTATGAAATCAAGTAAAACTATGATCCTCGCAGTTATGGTCGCAATTTAGCAATTGCGTATCGCGAGGTCACGGGTTCAAACCGGAATTTTTCAGGCTTCTCTACGCAATTGTTAAAAATGCGACCATAACTGCGAAGATCATAGCTTTACTTGATTTCATATCCGCAGTTCAGTATATGATTCATTTCATATATCATTTCGTTCATTGGTTCATTCCTCACGGGAAACTAGAACCCACAAATGACCAACTCCCAACGTCAGTGGCTTCATAGCTCAATTGGTTAGAGCGTCGCACCGGTATCGCGAGGTCACGGGTTCAAACCCCGTTGAGGTCCTGAATTTTTCAGGCTTCTCTATGCAATTGCTAAAATTGCAACCACAACTGCGAGGATCATAGCTTTACATGATTAATCATTTCGGATCCGGTATATGAAAGACCATCCGAAATTTTTGAGGGAAAGAGTTTCCATTGTTTTTCTTTGTTATTCACCAACTATTGTTTCAGCCCCACTTTCCTTGTGAAGAAGATTCTGTGTTTCTTTGGCCCGAAATTCACGAAACAGCATTCAACTCGGCAAAGATCCTCATTGCTTCATCGACCACGTTACGCTACTATGATCCAAACCTACCAGTCACGCTTCAAGTAGACGCATCCGAAAATGCCATTGGTGGAGTTTTATTACAAGAGGACAGGCCAGTTTGTTTCACTTCACACACCCTTAATAGCACCTAAAAGAATTATGCTCAAGTCGAGAAAGAGTGCAGTAAAAAATTCAGTTTTTGACTGCTCATAACAGAGTTGTCAACACTCGCAACCCGGAGCGCTTTTCTCACGAAAACTACCAGTCTCCTATACCGGCTATGAAAGAACCTACCTTTTGCATCATGTTGATTAACGGTGCATTTTTTGTGACTAATTTTTCGCTCAATACAATGATCGCTTCTTACACTTGAGCTTTAAATGAGAGCTGCAAATATCACGTTAATAAAGGTTCATTCAAAACATTCCAGTTGATGACTATTATTTCCGACTTAATTTTATGCAAGTATTTGGACTGAACACGCAATTCGAAAAAGGTAATTTTTGAGTGGCATGCCTAGTAACCATCGCACATACGGCGTTCACACTTTAATTTTTAACTGGAATCCTCAGGCTAAATCATCTTTATTTGATTTCAGTATTCAAGGACGCGTTTTCTCTCGACAACAAGTAATTTTGGAGCATTAGCCCACGTGGTGCTCATGTTTGCAATTGTTGTTTGCAAACCGTTCAAAGCATTTTGTTTTACAAAAGCAACGTTTTGCTTACGTATCCTCTCGTGTGCATCATAGTTGCTTTTGTGGTCGCAGTTTTATTCTTTTAATATTCATAGTTGACTCATCGTTTCGATGCTCATAAAGACAAACTCATTTGCATTTGCAGCTATATCGAGCGAAAACAATCAATTTTACTTTAAATGAATAAGAGCTGGAATTGAAGTTAGTTAAAATTGCACCATTAACAGACGCGCTGTTGTAATCAATAGAGGAATCTTTGTTTACATGGTTTGCCTCGTTAGAACAAGGTAATCGTTTTGTAATCAGTCAGCCAAGAATGAAGTACTGAATACTGATAGTGCATTGCATAATGAGCTACCTTTGAAAATTTGAACACGATATACCAGATAATCTCAGAGCAATAATGCTTTCAAAATTCGAAATTTTAGAAAGAATGAACATGATCATTAATGCTTTTGCCAAGCAAGAATTTATCAATTTTTGATGGTTAAGACCTGGCTCGCTATCGAAGCTAAAAGGCTTAAAATTGGAGTTTTGACTAAGTTCAACAAGTTCTTTTACCTTTTGAAGTGAACTTATAAATAGCTTGATGACATCTGAGAGCAAACTGGTATGTTAATAAAATAAACAGTAACCAATGGCGTCAGCAAACATTCCCTTATACCTGACACATTAGACTGGTCGAGTAATTTAAAGTGTATTTGAACACATAATTAAAGTACGCTATGTATAATTTGTGATTACCTATTTTACACTGACTTATCTACCCTTGCATGAACGTGTGTAGAGTACACGTAATGCCTCTTTCGCTCAGTTCTTCGAACATTGAGCTGCGATAAACTAAGGACGCTTTTCATTTGACAGAACTGATCGGCCGCCCGTCCGGGTATTTGGAAGGACTAACTCTACAACCCCTTCAAATATAAACACTTGGAGGATGATATATACTCCTCCAGAAGAATGCGAGGGATTATCATGCAAGTGTTCCTTCAAATTGCTGCATTTCCTTTGCAAACTGACGTTTCTGGCCGGCCAGTTCTGACAAAAGGAAAGCGCCCTAGCTAAAGACTCGTGCACGAGAAAAAGCTTCTTGAAATGTAGGAGCAAGATGCTTCTCGCTCCCTTTTGCCGCGTCACGCCCAACGAACTAAGTTCGGGTTGAGACCTCAAGAAAATCTGCTTACAATCTGCTAATCGGGGTTCTACTCCGACTAATCACCGCCTCGTAAATTCTAAATAGTCAACTACTAATGCTGATTTGGTTCACTTACTCAATGTAGTGATCTCCTTTTCCTTGACAAACGCAGATTAATTCTTTGTTGTTAATTGACATGACCTAAATATTGTGGTAGTATTGTAGTTTCAATATCTAATGTGAAAACTTCTCATGCGCGGTGAAAATTAACCCACCAACAACAAAAGGAGAGAATTATTTTCTTCATCTGCCGGGGGTATCTATTAACTATGCCGAAACCAAAGACATTTTTACTCCATTTTATTTTGACTTCCGGTCAGTGTAGATCGAGAAAAAAAGAAACATTTCTGAGTGATGCAATTTTGGGATCCTGTGCTTCTGGTAAATTATGCATGAAATATGACCAGCATATATGACATGCAAAATATGACCAGTGAATTGAGTCGCCACAAGTATTTTTCTTTCCCTCCCCTTCCTTATTTCGTGAATTACGTCACCCACTTTGTAGCCGTTTCTCTCTCTCTCCCGAATCTTCCTCTGCTTCAAAAGCTCAACACAGCTGCCAAACATTTCCTGAACTCTTGTCTGCCAAAATACACCTGTTTTGCAAGCTAGTCGGAGCCGAAGCCGAGCCTGCTGCGAAATTACCTTTAAAAGGTTTTGGTCTTCAATTTCTCTACATAGTTTGTCGGAACCATGATTTGGATCTCGATTCGGCACCTCCGATAAATATAAGTATCCTAAAAGAACGGCGATGGGTATTAGAGAGTTTAATAGAGCGCTTTCACTCACGTGACCAGCAGCCACATCGGATTACTGAAACAAAAGAAAGTATTTGCATAAAAATAAAGTTCAATTTCCGGAGGATTAGTTAGGTACACCATCATGGCCGCCATTTCTTTGTTTTGAACACCAACTTTTAGCACTAACATTTAGCAAAACAACATGAACAATATTAACCAGCTTACGAATCAATCAAGCATGCACAATGATAGAGTGGAAAATCCTGAATATGTAGAAATATACAAAAAGCAATCACGAAAAAAAGTAGAAAGAAATATTCTCGTACTTGTGAACACTCCAGCAAGGACTGATAGAAGTGATTTTCCTTATTTACAAAAGACAAGACCAGGGTGGATGTACGATAAAATAATGACTGGTCTCCAAAACAAGAGAGAACCTGGAGAAGAGTTATCCTCAAGCTTGGTTATGATGATCATAACCAAGGTTGAGGATAACTCATCTCCAGGTTCTCTCGGTGTTCCAAGATGGCGGACATGTCAAATTCCCGACCATGGGGAAGGCTCTCTGAGTCAATTTCCCGTAGGTATTTTCAAGCATCTTAGTTTTTCTAAAAATTGTCAGGATAATTGTGATGTTTCTTGCTTCAAAATTATTGATAATGCTACTTCTTTCTATCAACTCAAAATCAAGTTGAGCTTCCATATTCAGCGCTTGAAACCCGAACTCAACAAACATGTTGATCATGTCAGTTTATCATTACACTTTTAAACTTTTACCGTTATGTCAGTTGTGTTCTCTATAATATTGTTGGTTCATTTGAATTTTGTTCATTTGTAACGAACATTTAATCTACAAAGAATCACTGTATTGATAGTTATATAAATATACATACGAATTATCTTATAAAAATTTTAAATGTTACACTCACTATGGTTGAAGATGATGTTTGAAACATCGAAACATGTTCCTTAAACTCAAATGTGTCGTTGTATTTTTAAAAATATAATTAATTTGTAAAAGTATAGTTTAGGTACAGTGTTGTAAGCTGGAAGCAACGAATACTCTTAGCTGACAATTGCATTTCCTGCTGATTTATCCAGCTTTTAATTATCGTAAACAAATTCTCCTCTGCTACTAGCGACTGCTACTAGCGGCTGATGTATAAAAGTAGACAGCATTGACCTCTTCGTAGAACGCAAATATTTCATGAGTCTCTGAAGTAGTGCGTTCATGTCTGAAGCGCGTTGACTCTAACACATTTTGGCAGTTAATTGCAAAATATTTGGTGGCTGAGAAACTCATATGCTCAAATGCACCCAATTGTAATGCGTCACAAGCCCTAACCTGCAAAATGTTTACTTCAGTGACTCTTAATTCTGTCAATCACCGCCCCTCCTTCTCTTGTGATAACC
>NC_090889.1:42464041-42471541 GCF_036669925.1 Montipora capricornis
ACATTTTGCTTTTGTTTTTTTGGCCTCCTAATCACGAGAGTGCAAACTAAGAATGTTTTTGCCACATTTTATACGATGAAAGGGCAGTTTGTTACTGAATGTCGCAATCATCGTGTCACTAGGGTAGGTCACGGAGCAAAATTTCGATATATTGCTCAACGTTTCTAACAAATTTCATTTCCGGTTTTCGTGGATTCGGGTCACATTTTAATTTTCGGTTAACCGTTTTGACTCATGAGCTGACGCGAGCTGCCTAAGTATCGCTTGTGTGGCTTACGCGCGAGCGCTTAGCTGAAAACCCTTTCGAGCCTCCTTAAGTTTCGTAACTCACAAGGAGCCAATCAAACGCGACCACTTTGTGGCGCAATGCATTTAAATTTGATGGTGCAACAAGAGCAGCCAGCGACGACGTAACGGGCAACTCGCTTTTCTGAGCAAAAAAATGGTTCCCAGCTACCAGAGCTTCCGCTTCGATCTCTCCGAGATAAGATCGAAGTTGACTCTTCAAACAGGTGAAAATACAGAGGATAGCTCTGAAATTAAGAACGCTGATTTTGGCGGTTTGTGTGGAATGGAAATCGCTGTGTTTAGCACTGAAATGTCTATTGCCAAATCAAAAATCATAAGATGGCTGAAAGCTGGACATTTTGCATAAGCAAACGTTGGATTGGAGTCACAGGTGATAATCATAAGGTTTTCCATGTCACAAAAGTTCCCTGACTACAGTAATCCCATGATTTCTTAGTTTAATTTAGACGATTAATTTTTCATCTTTAATCTTGACTTACTTTTATAATTATTAATTGAGCAATTACATTCAAATACAAAGCATAAACACAAGTAAACATTTTGGTCGTCCTTTGCAAAAGGTATTAACTGGACTTATTTAATTGCAATAAAAATGTTTCGAAAACGTTTGCTACTGGTTTTCATAGTTGTACTTGTTTAAGCAGTTGAACTTCAAGCGTTCTCTTCTCCTTTCAATGATTCACTGAGCATTCGAGACATTGATAAGAATTACCAAACTTTTTTCCTTGTCTGCTTTTTTAACGGTAGACGACTAAGCTAAGAAGACGCTCTTCTTAGGATGCGAGCATCTGTTTTCACTCAAGAAACAGCGTTTATGTTCAGCTCTATTATGATTTAAACGTTCGCTTTTCGTTCAATTTGTACCAGACATGACCGATGCTCTCATTGGTGAAGGATTTTATTCAGTTTTCACAGGGATATCAAAGCAAAAACGAAACAGGAAATGCAAATTTTTGCCTTTTTTTTGGATATTACCATGAGGGTAGTCGAATGTTTTTTTCCGTTAAGGGACACCAACATGAACAATATGATCAATTTGCCCGAGTTCTGATTTACTGGAGCCTGGGTCCCATTAGTGCGACCCAACAGAAAAATCATGGAAGTTGCCAAGTTTCATTTTTAATAAGTAGTAAAAACTTCTCTACGCGAACTTTTTGTGTACATGCGGATTTAAGTATACGTAAATGGAATCTTCTCATTTTATGGAATAAGATAACTGGCAAAATGGCAAAATGGGCAAATCGCAAATCCAGGACCTGCATGTACATGCGTCATAGTGGTCATTCGATCTCAGTATGAATAGACGAGTCAAAAAATGTTTTAAGTGCACGGTAAGTATGCAAAGGTGCTCATAAACCCTTAAAAAGTTGAATTTTCTATAAAAGTGGCATTCCCGTCACTAGAGCCTCGCATCTTATGTCAGCGCATGACCCAAGTCTCTGGGAAACTCTTGTAAGAGAACATGCGCCGTAGGGTTCTTATAGCCAAAATCTTACGGCCCCTGCTCACTCCTCGTGCTGACATGAATGCACCAATCAGAGACGCTTTTCATTGTGATAACAGAAGAAGTTTCGCCTGCGCAAATGCGAACTGAATGCAACCTCTTCTCTACCGTTGAGCGTCTTATGAATACCATCATTTTCGTTATTATGATTCAAGAACCAATGTCTATTAAAGTGGTGTCGTACCAAGAGCAGTGAGAACGAAAGGAAAGCCTGAAAAATTCAGTCTTGAACGGTATTGGAACCCATGACCTCTGCGATAGCGAAACTGGTGCAGTGCTACATCAGTTGAGGATAGTTAAAGGACCCTAATTTGCATACAGCTCTACTCGTTGATTATATCTGCTCTTATCAAAACGTAAAACTAAACCGGCTGATAACATAGAAAAAGGGAAGGCTTGTGCTTTTGGCATACCAAATGAGAAACTTAGGCTACCAAACCCTCAGGCAAAGAAAATGAGACATTGCTTATCAAACAGAGCCAACTGTTTTATTTCAACTCAATTATAGCTACTGAGAACTTATTAAAATGCCTTGTGAGGCTCTTAAAAATCATTTGGCCTGATCTTCATTTCAGACCTTTTGGCTGAGTAGCTGTGGCCCCTCCATTTGTGCCAGTTAATACCGGACCAATCGGATCCAGAAGGGTGATTACCATGGTAGTAGATCCCATTCAAGGAAGCCCTAACGCAAGAGTTGAACCACCAGGCAGCCCCTTTGTAATGAACAGAACAGCTTTTAGGGTAATTATCATTGTCACGATCTTTCGTGGAAAACGCTGCACCGCGGTGGTAGCTTAACGAATCACCAGCAGTCCCTACGAAAGGAAACACATACAGTCACTGTTACAAAAAAAAAATATAGCTTATATGACACGAAAAATGTTTTTCGCTTTTTTATTTCAGTGATATCTAAAATAAAGGTATACGGATTTAAAAATAAGAAAATTTTCTTTTTCTATGATTTTTTAGCTCCCGAATTAATGCTCAATTTCACTTAAAATTGTCCTTGGGACTGGGGCGAGAATTTGACTCTTGACGTCACATGGTTTGATATTTCTCACTTCTCCAAGTTTCCTCACATCATCAGCCTCGCCTTTTCGAGTGTGTTTCCTTCATATTTGACGAGTTCAGTTTTTTTTATTTTAGCTATTGTCTATTTATTCAGAAAGCAGCGAATCTTCTATTTTATGATAAGAGCGAAGGGTTCTGAAGAATGGATAGAAAGCAAAATAGTGGAGAGTTTAAGCAAATACAACGGTAACGGCAAAGAAAACGTCATTCCAAAATATAAATCAGCTCTATCGCAAATATTGAGCGATTATTCCGACTTGTTCACCTTGTACAATACCGCGAACTATCCTGTAACGGGTTGGGTACGAACGGTTTTAAAGTAAAAATAGCAAATGAATGGTTCGTTGTTATATGCTCACGATGTTGTCGTCAAAACCGCAAATTTGGTGATTTCACGTTGTTGTTTTGTGGAGTACGGTAAAGAAATGCACGGAAATTCGTGCTGCACGTGCAGCACGAGTATTTTTCCTTTTTTAACCAATCAACTCCCTATTAACAAGAGGAGCCGCTTACAGATCAAGAGGACAATAACGAAGAAGAAAGAGACGTCGATGGTCTTACACCAGACGTTTTGGCATGGAGGCGAGATATAATGGAACTGTGAGCGTGTAGTCTTGGTATAAGTAACATTATTGCAGAATAGTTTCTTTCCTCTTCCTTCGTGCGTATTGTAACTTGAGGATTGTTTGCAACATTTCTTTATTTAAGAGCAGGTGCCGATGTGAATCCTCTAATACCGACTTATCTGACTTATTAGTAGGATCACTCGAATTTCGTTGCTGTAGAGAAGTAACCAGTGCCATATCTTTTGACCAAGCTGAGAAAGGATCGTTGAAGCGTGATGAAATGCTTTTCCGAAACAAAATAAACGATGCTTTGAAGCGGAGCAATACAATACAATACAATACAATACAATACAATACAATACAATACAATACAATACAATACAATACAATACAATACAATACAATACAATACAATACAATACAATACAATACAATACAATACAATATTTAAACTATTCCTTGTTGAAAAGGTTAAAAAATAGTTGGTTCGCTTTTTGCGGAAGTCTTCCCACGTTTTTACAAGTAAAGTGCTGAAGTCCCGCGCGATTCCCTCTTTTTTTCGTGAGGACTTTTTTGTTGCTGACGGTTAAATCAGACAATGACTTGATTACACGAACATACGAGCTATGTTGTAACAAATATTGAATAAATTAGTAGGGAAAAGTATGCGTCAATCTTTAATGTCAAAGTTGGAGGGAACGATTTTATTCAACAACTGAATTTTAACGTAACCGATTTAGCGCACTCAAAAGACTGAAGGGTTTTTGATAAGAAAAGGTTCTTGGTTGATCAGTGGGAACTGAAAGTAAAAATACAAAACTCCGCATGATCCATTTGCTTTCTTTGCATTCTCGATACGGAATAAGAGAATTAAGTGTGCAAACAGCACGCCAAGGCTAAAACAAATATTTTTTTATTCGGCCTTAAATCTCTGTGTTTAAGGCTCATTGGTCATTTTTTTGTTTCACGTGAAATGAATGAAGGCGGCAAAATTTTACAGTGACAAAACTCACCGGAATAAGTTCCGAGGGCTAATTTGTAGTTGGTTCTCTCACTTGATACAGCAAAAAAATCGTATTCAGCATAAGCAGTTCTTCCTTTCATGTCCTGGAGTTCCACACGAAGTCTGCTGTTTGTTTTGGTCAAGCGATAAATCTTGTCCAATCCGAGCCAAAACTCGCCATTCAAGTTACCAAAGCCGCGCTTGTAGTCACTCCACCCTCGAATGAAATCAACTGATCCGTCAAGTCTCTTCTGGAACACTGTCCACCCTCCCCCAGCGGTTTTTTGATCACAGTAGACGTCGAAGGCATTAGAACCATCCGGATCGATTGTGTACACACCGCTGATTTTGTACCCAGACTTGTAAAGCTCTGCGCAATTTTTCTTGGCTGAAACAAAATAATATAAAATTAACTCTGGGGATAATCGCTAAACCTTCCTGCTCTGTCTTTTTTTTTTTTTTTTTGGGAGAGTGGATGAATGATTGATTCCTTATTAGACAATTAAATGGAATGGTCGAATGCTTACAATTTGAAGCAGACATTTCATTAATCCGAGATTTCCAAAATGGAATAATTATTCGCTTACGATATACCTTTTTCACACTCAACCGAAAAAAGCAGAAAAGGTCATTCGAATACGAGGCGGCAAGAGCCGCCACAATTAAACCGCTTAATAACCGAACCTTACTTGATTCACGGGTATTGTTGTTGACATTTAAAGAGTTGATTTTTCCCTCGATGTATTCCAGTCTGTTCTCTATCCTAGAAAGCTGAGCTTTGATATCATCCTTGCCCGGGACGGAGTAATAGTTGTTAAAGTGAACGTTGTGGCACTTTGATGATGCAGTGAGACTAGACAGGGATTGGTTTGGCTGTGGCGAAGAGCTGTTTCCTTTTACGGCTAATGCTGTTAGAAACAGCAAACTGGAACATGAGAATATTATCATGAAACGAATCATGTCAGCAACAGTTAAGGAGGGCCGAGATAACGGTTTAGCTTCGGTGAGCTGCGAATCTTCTTTAAGAAAGCAAACAGTTGCTAAAATCTCTTTGCGAGTAATAATTTTATTGTTGTATGACTTCAGAGAGACAGGATGGTTTTTCATGTTTCTCAAAATCTATTTTTGGAACTGAGCGCTAGTTACTGTTTCTGACTTTGACATCTTTGTCAATAATATGTCAAACAATTAAGCACTTCAGTTCATTCTCCAAATTGAACATTTAAGCAATGAACAGAGGAAAGTTTTTCTGAACTCGCGTCACAGGTAACGGAAGCTCATGATCTGTTGGGAGGACGCATGTTTACGAATGTCTTTTCAAACGGCATAAAATGTTATGTTCTGTGAATGAAATTGACTTACCTTGTTGCCGTGATGTATTCTGTTTATTTTCCTGCGTCTCAAGGCGTGAAAACCGGCTTACTGTAGTTTGCGAAACGAAATGGAGCGAAACGAAATGGAACGAAACGAAATGAAAATCTGTAGTTTGCGAAATGAAAATCTGTAGTTTGCGAAATGAAAATCTGTAATTTGCGAAATGAAAATCTGTAGTTTGCGAAATGAGAATCTGTAGTTTGCGAAATAAACATTTACTTTCTCGCTGCGTCTACTCGGATATTCTAAACAGAAAATTCCCCCCAAAAAAGCCATTTCGCCTTGCGCGGAATGCGTGACGTTTTCGTTGCCACGTATAAAGTTTTGAGTGACGGGCAGCAACCGGAAGCAAGACCTCTTCGCTGTTTGTATGCCTTTACGCCACCACATTTGTATTGATAAGTGTCATTACTCTGATAGAGACGATCTTCCTGAAAATTTGCCCAAGAACCACTGCCCAAGAATGCAAAGAGTTGGCCGTTGGCCGTTGGCCGTTGAAACGCCTTCAACCTCGTTCCCAGGGTCTTCTCGGCTTTCAATATGGCGGCGGGTCTTGAGAAGACCCTGGCACACAGTGAACTAAAAAGATCGCTGATTGGTGCTTTTCTCACATGAACTCTGATTGGTTTAATGTCGAAAGAAAGATGGCGGCTAGTGAGGAGAGCCAGAAGAAGAACAGGATTCGTGATTAAATCATTTTCAAAATTGTCGCTGTTCCGTAAGAAGCAGCTGCAAATTAACAAGCATAACAGTCAAAAATAATTCACCGTTTTTTCACGTCGCACCATGATCTACATCAGGCCTCGAATCCAATTAAAACTACGTTGGCTTTTCACGACCTCTGGCATAGCGATCGCTCTATAATATAGAAGGAAAGAATGGTGTTTGAAAAACGCAACGGTAATGAAGTGATTTTATTTCGTACGTACCTTTACGTTTTGGTTCATTTTGGCGTCTCACAATTGTAATTCCTTGACGAGAGTATTGTTACTGTTGTTCAGTGTTTGCACCATGTCAGATTGTTACAAATTATAAAATTGTGCAACAGGGTTCATAGATTATTGATGTGGTTGATTTAGCAGTTGTATGTGGTTCTGTTGACTCGTGTGACAGCTGCAACGAAGGCGGGTCTGTTAAATACAGGTCAAGACTAGAGGTCGCTGCTCCAATAATCAACAACTAAGCCAAAAGTTTCCCCGAGACCTGAAACAACATTTTTGTTGAGTGATTAGCGGTAGCAGACACGTTTGGTGTGGTTTATTTGTCTGCAGCACGGTGACATGTACACTCACCTGTGGAATGTGACCTGTGTTTTATTTCAATAGACCTGCAGCTGCAGTAATCCATATTCTTTCCCATCCCTTCCACACTCTTCAGCTAGTGGTTCACAGAGAGATCTAGCTCGGTGGGTTTTCATCATTGCCTTTTCCTTTCATTAATAAAAAATATTAGTCTCCTCACCCCAAACAAAGTGCAATATGTCATCTTGTAATTTTCCAAGAGAGTTGTTCAAGATTGTGAAGTCTTAACAATAATTATTATTCTTGAAAATAATTTTAAGGCTTATCCTTATAGTCTTTTTGACCTGTCAATTTGCTAACGACTTCAATTTTTGCTTCTTCTGATTTAAAAATATAAATATGTATATTAAACAGTATTCTTTAATTTTGTAC
>NC_090889.1:42486541-42489041 GCF_036669925.1 Montipora capricornis
GTTTAGATTTAAAACAACTTGTTTTACTCATTTTGGAAATGATGAAAAAGTAGTCACCAACCGCTAAAACACGCATGGTGTGTAACATGAAACATGATACGAAAGTTATGAAAAGCAAATCATGATAATGTAAAATTTTGCAATAAAAATGTTAATGTAGTAGAGAAGAATTATATTGAAGCAAAAAGGAACTTAGAATGAAGACGAAGCTCGCGTTTTATTGGCTAATTGTGTTCGTTACCATGACGACACCTATATTCGCACATGTGCACTGTGTTACACTTGAACTGCACTACTCTCAGCCAAACAGAATTAAGCAATTTTCTCATGTATATTATTAGGTTACAAAGAGTACCTCGTGATGATGATCACTGGCGTAATTAACAAGACAAGACCATAGTTATGAAACTCGTCAAGTTCCTTTGTTTCATGTTTTTGGCCTTGACCCTACACAAAACACCCTTTTTTTTCGAGAAGATAACCAATCAAATCCTTCGATTAAATTATGGCCAACTAATTTGCAAACCCGCTTGAAGCGAAAACAAAAGATTGTGCAGGGTCACGTTCAATTCAACATCGATTGCAATAACATTGTTCTAGCTTTTGAAGGTTTTAAGGTAATTCCCTTGAAAATGACGTACAATCCAGATTTTTGTCAAACTTGGCACAATAGATATTCTTTGCACAGGACATTAAAAAATGCAATAAAAAGATGGGGTCACCGTGCTTGTTTTCGCGCTGCATGCTATTTATTCTAAGGCACGTTAGTGTTTTTACCGAATTACGCGGGTAGCGTTCGAAACTAGATCAACCGGAATAATTGTTGTTATGTAGCGAAAGCTACTTACTATTACTGAAAACTTGAACCTACTTGTTTGTCGGGGATATAATCTTTAAGTAAAGTGATTTTAAATTGCTCAATCCTGGAAAGAAATGTAAGCAAATTTGACCGATACAGTCATTACCTTGCACTCAGTGTCAGGCTCCAAATGCAGTTTCACGTGATTTACATGTAACTACTACAACTTCTACCATCCAACTTTTTTTTCCTTAAAATATGTTTTCCGTGTACCTATTAGGAGTGAATAAAGCCATTAAAAATGGGTGGTCACCTTGCTCGTTTCTTCTCAACACGATGATAAATGGATGGCAAAGGGGCAATTTCGGCTTCAAAATGATCTTTTTTCCGCGAAAGGACTGGGGGGAGTTCGAAAACAACACCTTAACCGAGAAGAGTTATCATGATTGAACTTAAAAGCTATTGAACAGCAAAAGCGGCCTTTGTTGCCTCTCTTTAGATGGCCGGCGTGAAACGCCGCCATCTCAAAAGTCGCAATGTCATGCGCAGTATGAGCTGCGCGGTGCAAAACAAGGGAATCACCTTGTTTCATAACCAATCCCTCGATGAACGATGACAAGACGCAAGTTTCAAAATATTTGCCATTAACAGGTGGATTGTCACCGCATTTTTGTGATTCCTGCTAAATGCGAGGCTTCTCCATATAGCAATGCCCTTTGGTCGCAAGCGGGATGGATTGTGGTAAAAAGCCAGCAAAGGTAAAAACAATAACATTTTGCACAATATATTTATTTGTAATTCTGATTATGTTGCTTAATGGGCGCACAATTGTGCGTATACAAGATGAAGAATGTAAATTATTCACGTTCTTACCACAACATTTGTTTCCCTCTCGCATCTTTTTCTACCAGTTTTTTACGAGTCGAATACGATGAATATACACAGTATAGCCTGAATTTCAGCCGATTCACTCGGAACGCCTTTTTCCCGAGTGACTCAGCGAGCGGAGGAAGGGGGTGAAATTCAGGCTAGTACACAGCAAACACCCGGAATAAATCTTCACTGATTCAATAAAGAAAACAAAGGATGAAAACAAACTGCCAAGCGTCGATTTTCAGCCTCTACAAATCGATCGTCAACCGCATTGTACATTAAAACTCCGCTGAAAGCCGTCCACAGTTAGCTCTCCAAGAAGAACAGTTTACCAAGTGCAGATTCTCACAACATTTTTTTCTTTTGCGAAGAGATTAACGATACTGGTATTTGCTTCGAGGTTTGAATAGGCCGTGTTTTTATCAGCCAACGAGGGTGTCACGGTTGCGTGTTAAGAGAATTTCGAACTCAATCATATTATATTTGGGAAACTAGTTGCTTGGCGACGGTCGGCTCGGTCGCCAAGCTGAAGATGATCCAATTTTAAAAATACCAGCTTGCAAAGATAATCTATCTTAGGAACAAAACCATCGAGAGGGTCCTGGGAACGAGATTATGGTATTATTTTCAGATGGAGATGTTAAAATAAAGCTGTACGATGGAAACTATATTTGTATGACTTAACAAATAACAAAAATTCAATTAAAATAAGTGCAGCAAAAAATAAACTATTACAATCTAGGAAATAGCCTTATGCCTTGCTTCTGAATGAATGTTTCCGCATTAGAAACAAATTCATAAAGAAATTAGGAAAATAATCGGGAACTT
>NC_090889.1:42499041-42544041 GCF_036669925.1 Montipora capricornis
CTGTTTGCCTCCGCACAATCATCCAAATGGAAATGAGTGGTGTGTTTTCATGCAAATCAAACTCATTATCATTTGAATGGTTGAGCACCAAGACTCGTTTTGAACCAGAGGCAAACGGCAACTCGGAAATGTCCTGACCCTGAACCTAGTTTGAGTCTCCCGTAGCTCAGTGGTACATCATCCCATAGATAGTAGAGGAGATCATCCGAACTAGTAATATTGGAAGGTTGTACGTCCGACTCTTGCAAAGGAGCACTCGGACTTTGTCGGAGTATCCCCGAGACAACATCGGAAAAAAAAAAATCATTTCTTTACCTCTAGCTTCATCAGAACCAGAAAGACCTCAAATTGTGTACTTCTAACCAGTCCCTGAAATTGATAAAAATATCGGTTTACAAAACGGACCCCCGCCACGACTGCGCTAATTTTAGAAACTGCTGGCATCGAGGCGTTATCCTATAAAGGTTATACTCGCAAACTGAGAACTAACTGTAGTTTTATGTTTAGCGTTAGCAGCCCACTAGAAGGTACGAATAACTGCCCTATATTCCCCTCGCGGCGTTTTCACAGACAGATTTATTTTTAGATTGAATTTCCCGCGAATGAGACACCCGTGGGAGCCCGATGACCAATCACAAGAAGCTAACTTGCGTCACCGGACCGGAACGGCCTTTTTTCCCGAAGGAAAAGGTACCGGTAGTCTAAAAATAGATCGGTCTGTGAAAATGCCTTCTCAAACTCATTAATAATTCATAAGTCAAAAACAAAAGAAATCACTACCGTGAAGGAAGTTTGGATATGCGGTCTTAATTAGCATAAAGCCCCATTTACACTAGCAATTTTTCCTTGACATGTTTTCCTTGACAAGGAAACATGGCTCGTGTAGATGGGGAATAGTGGACAAATTTTCCTTGTCAAGGAAAATCTGGCGTGCTAGCTTTTCCTTGACAAGGAAAAATTGTCAAGTCTAAATTTGCTCGTGTAGATGGACAACAAGGAAAATGTGACAAGGAAAACTTGTCATATTTTTCATTTATACTACCAAGGAAAACTTGTCAAGGAAAACTTGTCAAGGAAAACTTGCTAGTGTGTACAGTCAGCAAGTTTTCCTTGACAAGTGGACTTGTCAAGGAAAAATTGCTCGTGTAGATGGGGCTTAAAATTTCGCCAACTTTGATCCCAAATATCTCTTAAAATACTGATTCCGTTGAGAAGCAATATCAAACACTCGAAAGAGTGTTTCATCAGATATCCAAGCACCTCGAAATCGGTTAAAAAACTCTGCCTGCGGCCTCGTTTTTCAACTCGCTTCTCGGTGTTTTGGATATTCGATGAAACACTCCTTCTCGTGTTTGATATATTACGTAACATAGGCTTAGTATGGAGGTTGCTCACTCCTAGTCATGGGCTCCTAGCGTTAGAGGTTCTGATCTAAGATTAGGGAGTTAAGGAACGCTGGAATGACAAATATTAGATTCTTAATTATAAGACGTAAAGGATCTTTAAAGAGTGGTCTTATCTATTAGCAACATTTAATTTATACGTAAGAAAAGGTAAATTATAATTTCCAGGGACTAACTTAAAAAACGTAGCTTTCGATAAAGACAACGGGGCTAGTCATGTAACCAACAGCCGTCGTTTTTTATGTCTAAAAATTGATAATGCTTGTCAGATATTATCCCTGTTAGCAGGGTCCACATATCAGGTAGGAAAGTTATTGGGCGAAAACAATTATTGCTTCTGCACTTTTTTAAAATATTTTTATTATTATTTTTTTATTGTATTTTATTTTTTTAAATTTAATACCATACCATACTTACGTCACTAACAATACTAATACTTACACCTACAGTACAACATATATGCACTGCACTTATATAAGGATCTTTCATTATGAGGACCGTCTTTCCCACTCAGGAACATTCCCTCAGTCCAAGCATGATTGGGGCTGGATTATTATCATTTTCATTTTCATTTAATTTTCAATTTTATTCTCATTATTATGGACACACGTTCTATGTTTAGCTTAACCATCATGATCACGGTGACGTCATTTGAAAACCACAGTTGGTTGCCTGGCCTCTGAATGAAAGCCAAGAGTGACTTGTTTTGATGCTGTTCTTTAAAACGCGTTCATGTTAGTTCAACTGATTAACATTCGAACAATAGGGCCGTTTATACGAGAGAAAATAAGCCGCGGCTTACTCTGGCCGCGGCGTACATAATACGCGAAAGGAACTACTTATACGAGTATAAAGTCCCAGGCCAGGATAAGCCATGCCTTGAGAAAGCCGTGAACGTAGATTTTGTACCATTTATACGTGAGGGGTTCGCGTATTATGTAAGCCGCGGCCAGAGTAAGTCACGGCTTATTTTTTCTCGTATAAACGGCCCTAGTATGACCGACACGAGAAAAGCTAACAGGTTGTGTATGATATTTTGTATATAGAAACTGCAGTTAAAACTTGAGGACCAAGACAAAGCAATGAACAAGGAGCAACAAATGGAGAAAAGGCGTTTGATAAAGTTGCAAAACGAGATAGAGGAAACCGATAAAGAATGCCAAGAATTAGTAACTAGAATAAAGGTTTGTAGTATTTTTGTAGTATTTTTGTAGTACTTTTTCAGATGTCTTCCATGCCTTTAGAGAGTCCATGTACGTATGGAAATAAACAATACCAGAAGTCTATAAAACCAAAGTGTTGATCTTCGATGGAATGCTCCCCATCAGTTTACGGTATTATATATAACGGCTACCACTACTTTGCATTTAGCACTGACAATCCCTCACGTGGCTTCGGTAATTTTATGAACTAATAAGAACCGTTTTGGCCATCAGACTCGATCTGATTGGGCATTATTTGGCGGACCTGTATTCCAAATTTAGATACAATACCCTAATCTGATATGGGTCAAGGCCAAATATGAGGGCTCGACACTTTCTAAGAATACCGTAAAATTCCGAATATAAGCCATGTATAAGCCCTTCCAGATATAAGCCCCCCAAAGCGGTAACGCAAAAAACACTCCGTTAAATCGCCCCTCCAAATATAAGCCCCCCGGGAGCTTGTACTTGGAAAGGTGCTCTCAAATGCAAAGTAAAGCAAAGCAAAAACGTTAAATTTACTTCCAACTATAAGGCTAGCCCAATCGATTTGGAAACGCAAATTTCCATCCTTAGATAAGCCCCTCCAACAATAAGCCCTTCGAAAAGGACCTTTCAAAAATATAAGCCCCGGGGCTTATTTTCAGAATCTTACGGTAGTTCCCTTGCATGGGATTAAATTGAATGTTCGCAGTTCATTATAAACTGTCCTTCGTTGTAACATTCATTGAAAGAATTTTTTGACTGATTCATACTCTTCTTTGCTGAGCTTTTTTTAAAGTAATTTTATTTATTTGTTCCAGGCGGCTGAAAGGAAAATTCACGAAACCAATATATATAGTCGTAAACTCAGATGCCCTCCTCGGCAAACTTTTCCGGCCATAACCTGGTACCCACCTTCAGATGAACAGTCGCCGACGAATAAAGTTGAAAAGTGGCTTGATAAACATGCTGAATCAAATTCATTTTTATGAAATGTCACAACACCAAGTGGAATGGTTTCGAGATTTCATCTTTGAAAATAAAAACCTTTGCAGCGGATGTTTGTTTTTATTTATAGAGTTTTCCGGAACTTGGTCTTCAATCCACCGAATAATTAAGATGCAAGTAGCCCTTTCATTCTATTGGTTATAAGCACTTTTCAAATTACCTTATTTGATTAAAGCTTACTTATTTAATTTTGTTTGCACAATTTGTTTGTTTTGGGAATCTCTAAGACACAATATTGTACCAAACTCGTTCGGAAAATGTGACATTCCCTGATTTGTCTGTGTGATAAAAGATTAACTTCTCCATACTTCCCCCTTCCCGTAATCCAATTTTTTTTTAAATTTATTAGCTTTTTTATCGATTATTAAATAAAAAATACAATCATGACATTACAATAAAATTAATACTACATTACAAAATAAATAAATAAATACATAACAGCTATAACAAAAACTGCAATGTCGGCAACACATAGAACCGCAATTAGGTTCGTCACGTTGAAGAAAAAAAAAAAGATTAATTTCTCCTATTTCTTCAGGTGTTGTAATATATTGTTATTTTCCCTGGTAATATAGAGTTCAACATTATAGAGACCTCTAGTCCTTGCTATAAAACATGGCAGATTAGGTAAAACTGTGTTTTGGCATCTACTGCCAATGTAATGTATGGCATCTACTGTGAATGTTGATTTAGAGACCGGCAAAGGCTTGGACAGTATTTGTCCCTTCATCATGGTATCAGGGAGAGGGAGGGGGACCAATAAAATTTGTTTCTGAATCAATGTCTAATGATTTTCATGCCGGAATTTTTCCCTAGAGTTTTAATATCTTGGTGAATTTACCTTATCAATTCCGTTTTTGGAACAGGGATGGTGCAGTGGTGAAAGAACTCGCCTCTCACCAAGTGTGGCCCCGTGTTTGATTCCCAGACTCGGCTTCATTTGTAGGTTGAGTTTGTTTGTTCTCTACTCTGCTCCGAGAGGTTTTTCTTCGGTTACCCGGTTTTCCCCTCTCCTTAAATACCAATATTTGATTTGATGAGCGTTAATTTCATTACTGTCCCCAATTAGTGCTCTAGTGCTAACTACGCTGACACTTTAATAAAGTAATCATCATCTTCATCATCATCATCATCATCATCATCATCATCAAAAACAGTTTTCTAGAGTTTCCCTCTCTAACCACACAGCAACATTACATGCTGACCGTTTAGTCAACTGTTTTACTTAATGTGCCTTGAAATGTTTTTGTTCGGAAAGCGATGGACGTTATCAGATTTTTCCAATCTTTTCCTCTTCCAGTCAGATCGAGAGGGTCCACAACACTCCCCTATTACGATGTGTGCCTTCTTGGCCTGGTAATACTAAACGACTTCCATTGCAATTGCATTCATCGTGCAAAAAACAACCCGACATTTACATGAAGAAGTAAACTGAAGTAAGATACGGCTCAATATTACCCATCCGGCACTTAAGTTGTTATTGGTTTATTTTATCATTTTTTCTCTAACTAGGTCAAGATGGCCCACATCATTCCTCTATAATGGTGTATGTCTTCTTGACCTGGCCGTACTATTCACATTTAACTTCTGTTGCTATATATTCAGTGTGCAAATAGTGGCCCAAAGTATTTAACTTACGTTTATTTCTGTATTTATCTTAAATGATGTATTTTCTTTACAACGTTTACTCTCATTATATAGCGTTTTGAGTTTCTATTAGTAGTTGTCCTTTAAAAAGGCCTAATAGGGGCTACTGCTACTTTTGTAATCGTATCCACTATGCAAATGAATGACTGGTTTAAACTACCTTTGAAGTAAAAAATATCTTTTTCTTACTTTAAAGACCTTTAAAGACCTTTCAAAATATCGACGTCGAGCTGAGAGTATCCGAGCGTGAATCGAACAGGTAAATTCACTCCCTATACTATGAAGAGATTTTTTATTGCTTTTAGAGATATATGGATTCATGACGACTTTCATTTTATTAATGTCCGAGGTCTGTTGTCAAAATACACTTATTGTTTGGTTCATTTTAGCGTCTACATTGTAAACTGCGACTATTTATAATAATAATAATAATAATAATAATAATAATAATAATAATAATAATAACTTTATTTCTATAGCGCTCTTCTCCTATGTTCAAGGCGCTTTACAATCATGCATATAAACAACATTATTAATAAATATTTACAAATTTACAACCATATCCTATTATATTTGCAATGATTTTAAAAAGGAAAAATCAAAACTAAAGCAATATATGCAAATCAATAGAAACAATGATCTGTTATTACTAAATTTAGTAAACAAGTACGTCGTAAGTTATCGCATTAAAACTCCGAGATTACAATGATTAAAAAGGAAAAATTAAAATTAAAGCAATATATACAAATCTATAGAAACAATGATCTGTTATTACTAAATTTAGTAAACAAGTACGTCTTAAGTGATCTTTTAAAACTCGAAATGGTTTTAGATTTCCGAATTTCATAGGGTATTAGGTTCCATTTTGGTGCATGAACAGCAAATGCTCTGTCTCCATAGGTCTTGGTATACGATGTAGGTTGCATTAAAAGTTCATTACTAAGAGACCTCATTGATCTAGTATGAGAACGATAATGTAGTTCCTGAGCTAAATAGCTAGGCGATGTCCCATTCAGTGCTTTATACACTAAAAGCAGAATCTTGAAAATAATACGGTATTGAATCGGCAGTCAGTGAAGCTCGCACAAAACAGGTGTGATATGCTGAAACCTACTCATTTGCAACACAACTCTAGCCGCCGTGTTTTGTACATACTGCAATCTTTGTAACTGATATTTAGGCAGGCCATATAATAATGCATTACAATAAGCTAGTTTCGATGTGACAAATGTGTGAACAACAACTGCTGCAGATTCTTTAGTGAGATACTTCCTAATTCTAGATAAGTTCCTGAGATGTTAAAATGATGATCTACAGATGCTAGACACATGTGCATGAAAAGACATGTGCTCATCAAAGATAACACCAAGACTCCTAGCCGACTGAGAGGCAGCCACGCTCTCATCACCAACACATAAGGACTGAAAGGATGGAGAGGGACGATACTTTGAGTGGATGAGTGTGACCTCCGTCTTGTCGTAGTTTAGCTTCAATTCATTAAGATCCATCCGACGACAAATAGCAGAAATGCAGTTCGCGACCCTCGATTTAGTAGCGTGCACATCCGCCGATTTGAATGCAAAATACAACTGAGTATCGTCGGCGTATAGATGATAATCCAAGCCATAAGATCTTATCACTTTTGCAAGTGGCACGGTATATAGAAGGTAGAGTAAAGGTCCCAAAACTGAACCTTGGGGAACTCCCACGGGAAGATATCGTACCGTAGAATTCGTCTCATTGATGTGAACAAACTGAGTTCTTTGAGAAAGATAAGAATTAAACCATTGTAGTACAGTTCCTTTGATGCCAAATGATTTCTGCATTCGTGCTAGCAACAAGGTATGGTTAACGGTATCAAATGCCGCGACAAATCCAATAAAACAAGGAAAACATTCGCGCCCTTGTCCAATGACAGCATAATGTCATTTGTAACGGTGAGAAGCGCAGTCTCGGTGCTGTGGAAAATCTTGTACGCCGATTGAAGAGGCTCAAACACTGTTTTCTCTATCATTTTAGATAGGAACTTTAAATTTGACACAGGGCGAAAGTTACTAAACTGCTCAAAATCAGCATTTAATTTCTTAAGAAGCTGTAATAGCAGCGCAACCTTAAGTTCCTTGGGCAGCAATCCAGATGACAATGACAAATTAATCATGATACTGTTGTGTAGTTGAACCTCTAGTCAACCTTAAGACGTCTTCATCTGTTATCATTTCGAACTCGCTAAAGCATGACGTACTACACTCAAAATCCTCCATAGTGCGCTCCCCCAGCTGCTCTTTCCTAATCAGCAACTCATCACGAATTCGCAAAATCTTGGCACTAAAGAAATCAGCAAAGGCATTCGCGAGTTCTTGGTCATTGTTCGCAGACGGATATCTTTTGTCCATGTTCCTTTGCAGTAATTTATCAACTGTGCGAAAAAGTAGCTTGCTATCATGGACATTGTCCTGAATAGCAGCTGAATAATGCTGTTCTTTCGCCTTATAGAGAATAGCATTTACAACATTGCACTGCTCTAAATAATTCACCAGTCAAACGCCATTTACGTTCAAGCCTTCGTCTCTTTCTCTTCTGAATGGCGATCTCCTCGTTATACCAAGGAGCATTTGGTCGAATGACAACAGTGCGAGTTCTTTTAGGTGCCAACCTGTCCAAAGCCATCGAGTAATTTACCTCAAGCGTGCGATACTGAATATCCGTGCGCATTGCTGACCTGTTTGAACAACGTCTTGTTCAATGAGAATGTCCCCAGAAAATGAAGATCCTCTTGGGTACAAATCAACACAGTAATATTGCTACTTGCTAACCTGAAGACATATTTCACTCCTCAGATTGACGCACCCCCATTAAGCCTAACAAATGGCAAGAGAATGCGAGGCACGAGAACGCCCCATGTGCCCTATGATAATTATGTGCAATCTATATTTCGATGGTTCCCGTGTAAGAGAGTGTAGTGTCTTACAAGTATGCTGTGCGGACCTACGTAACCGGTGGAGTTATGGGTGTCTGGAGAGAGAGATTGGCAATGTTGTATAGCATCGTGTAGTGTTTGTAATCCTAAGATAACGTGTCTTTCCAATAGCCATCCGGAGGTGAAACTTTACACTGGCAACGAGGATGGAAATTACGGAATTCTTGGAGTAATTATTTTTAAAACATCAGGAAGCACACTTTGTGAGCGCAATGAATGAACAAAACAAGAGTCAACCAGCCGGACCAAGTCAGCCAACAGCGATCCGGACTAACGAAGTACGAAGTCTACCCTGTTTCGAACCCAGGGCAGATCCCCGCACTTTATCGGTACGTTGGAAGTGTTGGAAACGCCCGTTCGATTGTATGTGTTGGCAAAAGGGATTGCAGAACATCGTCAGAAGGTTGCTCTCTTGTTATACACCTCAGGACAAGAAGCTTAGGATTTGTATTACACGCTCGCCGGTCCGGAGGGAGAGCTGAGAGACTACAAAGATATTGTGGAGATATTGGATAGCTATTTTAGGGGGAGGAAAGAGCAAGAAGCAAGGATGGCACAGTCGGTTCGCGGCCTTGGTGCAAGAGGTCCTGAGTTCGTTTCCCGGATCTCTCGACTTCTCTCCTTTCCGTGTAGCTAAGTAGCTTTAGATGCCCGTAAAACGGAGCACTGATGGAGAGGGGGGAGTAAAATGAGCGCACCGTGGACCTCAGGTTTGTCAGTTGAATTACTGGTAAGAGTTATTGACGTTCAATGTGGTTACTTTACTTTATTTTGTACCGAAAGTAAACGTGTCTTTTACACGTCATGCTTTCAGAAAAATGGAGCAGCAATCATAAGAGTAGGTAGACCAGTTTCTCTACAGGCTAAGGCAGAAGGCGATTACATGTGAATTTGCGAATGTGGATGAAACGATTCGGGACTAACTGGTCGAGAAATGTCGAGACGGCAGGCTCACACGAAAGTTTCTGGAGAAAATAAATGCTACTTTAAAAGGCCTGCAAGACATTGCAAGAGCTCATGAAGGTGTAGACTCGCAGATGGAGTCGATGAGCAAGTCACCAGTTAGTAGCAGAGATCAAGCTAATTCAGTTAAACAGCAAAACTTCCAAACGAAGGGAGACCTATACATACTCACTGGGGTTGGAAAGCTAAAAGACTATCGCCTCAAGCTACACGTTAACAGAGAGGTTATACCTGTAGCCCAGCAAAGACGGAGACTTAGATCTAAAAAATTGGATGATTTCCCAAGCAAAGACATCATAGAAGAAGTGCCAAACATACCAGCGTCATGGATATCACTGCTCGTGGTAGCCCCAAAACCGGACGGTGACGATTTTGTGTAGATAAGAGAAGGGCAATTCAAGGGATCATTCGCGAACATCATTCGATACCAACGATAGAAGAAGTTCTCTACGATCTTAATGGGTCAACGGTCTTTAGTAAACTTGACCTCAAGTGGGGATTCCACCAAGTCGAACTAGAAGAAGAGTCAGGACAAAATTACCACATTTGTCACCCACCGAGGCCCGGCTTACGCGGCTTATGTTCGGGATCTCTTCAGCCCTCGAAAAGTACCAAAAGATATCCGATGTCATTAAAATGTGAACTACGGATATCGGATTTCCAGCATTTTCATCGGCTCGCCGGACACAGGCTATAAGTTCATATACCTGCTGTGCCTAATATGGTCAAGGAACGCGTCAGCAATAAAGCAAACTGAGAACATTTTTGCAGCTCTGTGATAATACTAACCCCGGTAACATCATGGAGAATTTAATAAAACAATTATTCTACTCGGGCTTGCAGGATATAAAATGATTATAACCAGCACGGCGCTACACGCCGCGTTGAGTATCTACCGCTTCATATACAATGCGCCCTCGTAGAATAATTGTTAATTATACATGGTTGCAAGGGAGTGCCAAACATAGCTAATGACATAATTGTTCATGGGATAAATGCTAGAGAGCATAATAGGAATCTACATGCAGTTTTACAGCGACTGAGAGAGAGTGGTTTGACCTTAAATGGAGCCCAATGTCAATTCATATTACACAAGTTGACATTTTCCGGACATGACCTGAGTTGCGAAGAGAGTTCGCCGTGTTAAGAGAAGATTGCGGCGGTCGTGAATGCACAACCCCCCAAAGAACTCCTCCGAAATGCGCTTATTTGTACCGCTAGTCCAGTATTCATCAAAGTTCATTTCGAACTTTTCAAAAGTTGCTGAACCTCTACGAAAGTGTTGCGAAAGGATCAAGCCTTCGTTTGGGGTGCGGTACAGCAAAAGGCATTCGAAGAGCTCAAAACCCTCGTGACATCAGCGAAAGCACTGGCTTATTTCAGAATGGATTGCAAGACAAGTAAGGTAGCAGACGCAGAACCAGACTGTCTAGGAGCAGTGTTACTCCAGTCTCAAGAAGGTGAATGCAGAGATGTGTCGTATGCCTTGCGTAACCTTGCTGAGGTCGAAAGACTTTACGATGAGACAGAAAAAGAAGCCCTCGCCCTAGTATGCACATGTGAACGGTTCAACTTGTATGTGTATGGGCGTGACTTCGCACTAGAGACGGATAACAAACCTGTCGAGTGCATTTTTAGAAATAGATCCAAACCAGCGGCTATAATCGAGCGATGGGTTCTGCCTTTGCAGGGCAACAACTACAAGTAGTGTACCGACCCGACAAAACTAAGATAGCAGATGTGCTGTCCAGATTGAATCAACGTGATCCCAAAGACGCGAGCTATGAGAAAGAGGTTTTTTTCCGATTTCTAGCAAAGAAAAGCGCATCAGTTCGCTTAACTCCAACGAAGATTGACAGAGAGACTGTAGACGACCCGGAACAGGCTGGTGTGCGCCACTATGTCCATACTGGAGAGTGGTCTCAGTGTTATATGCCAGGATATATGTGTCAATAATGAACTCTGTACCACCGGAAAGTTGGTGTTGTATGGAGATAGAATTGTGCTACCCCAAAGTTTGTGAAAGATGGTGTTGGAGTTGGGTCATGAAGGACACCAGGGTATGGTGAAAACGAAGAGCAGATTTAGAAAAAACTGTGGTTGCCCAAAATGGATAGAGATGTGGAGCGAATGTGCAGAGGTTTTCATGGCTGTCAAATCACGGGACAGTATTCACCACCCTTACCAATGCAGACGACGGAACCACCCACGGAACCGAGGCAGGATGTGGCAGTCAACCTAATGGGACCTATGCCCGGTGGGGAGAATTTGTTAGCGGATGTTGATTACTACAGTCGTTGTTTCGAGGTAGTAGTCATGAAGTCAACTACTACACACAGTATCATCGCTGCCCTGATGGGCATTTTTGCTCGATTTGGAGTCCCCTACACCTTAAAGACTGATAACAGTGCGCAGTTCGTGAATGGATAATTTGAAGGGTTTCTAAACGAATGCAGCATTGAACATCGAAAGCCACCACCTCTCCGGCCACAGGCGAATGGTGAGGTAGAAAGACAAAACAGGACATTGGTGAAGTCCATAAACGTTTCAGCTGCAGAAGGAAAAAGATGGATTGATGAACTACCGAAATTTCTGTTGGCATACAGGCCCCGGTTGTTCGAAGGGTAGATAGCGCTATCCACTGGATAATTCAATCGGTTTTGCTAGTGTTTATCAATTCAATTCAATTTATTATGCACTATTTACATGAATTATGAGATAATTAATACTATATTAGCACTTACTAGAGAATAAATATGATACATAAAAGCCAAAAATTAACAATCAAAAAGATAGGTGCGTGGTAGCCAGAGTAGCCATTGGCTTTCGAGCTGGATACCACCATATTAAGGATAAATGCGGCATTAAACAAACATTAAATAATAAACATATCTAATTGTTTCAATCATTAACATACACACATTGTTTTAAAATATATATGATTACATCTAGTCATTATTATATGAATATATGGAGAGGCTTAAATTACAGAAAAATAAGTAATAAGAAATTATTGCACTGATCAAAAATTACAATTCAGTTTTTTAATTATTTTGTGTAAGTAAGAGAAGCTGTTTGTATTGTTTTTTAAAAGAATTATAAGGCAATTTTTTTAGGCTGATAGAAACTGACTCCCAGATTTTTGATGCTGAGAACTGAAATGTTGATTGACCATATCTAGTTGTTATACATATACTGTAAACGTTTTGACTTGATGCATGCTTGGTGTTATGACAATGGATTTCAGATGCTGGTGTAAGAGCATTTGAGAAAAAAGCTGGAATAACTTTTTTCATAATTTTGAATTTTGCGGGCAAGAGTGCTATCCTCAGCTTGTTTGATGTTATTTGATTCCAAGATTCCAAGTAGAGTATAGTAAATTTTAGCATTTTCTGATTTTGTTTTGTCAAAACCCTTGTGAGTCTTGTTTTGCATGCATTGCCCCAGCTCATGATACCATAGTTTAAGTAGGGGTAAACAGGAGTATAATATAACTGCTTAAGGATGAAAGCATAATTGTGTTCTTTCGTCGATCCTTCTTCTTGGAGGTCCTTGGCCCCTTTCATATTGGATTCCATCTTAAGTTCGACAACATTTTTCTTGTTTCCGCTGCGGGGTCCTTGACCTCTCCCATAGGGGCTTTTCAGGGCCAACGAACGTAAACATTGAAACAGAACAGAAAAATAACCTTCAGAATTCCATCTGGCCGGGGCAAACCAATAGCCCTTTTTACGGTTAGTTTTTCTTATTTGCATTACAATGTAATCTAACGTGGATGCTAGGCAATTTCGGGTTAAAACTACAAAATAGCCCGAAACCACCTCACATACATGCTAGATTATATTGTAATGCAAATGAGAAAAACTAACCGTCAAAAGGGCTATTGGCTAAAGTTGGAGAGTAGTTGAGGCAGGGACTACCAGCATCAAATTCAATTAGTGTCAGAACGGGTCTTGAACTCGGGATGCTCGCGGGATATCAGGGTTAGTGTAGTTAGACCACACTGGCTGCCACTGCAACTAGATTTGATCTCAAGCAGCGCGTTCTTCCAGTTTTAGTCGAAATCGTCGTTCCAATTTAATTTTTCCACATTTTGGAATTTCATACTGACATCCCGAAGTTCTCGCTGAGCTTGGTATGGATAAATTAAAAGCTGTGTAAATACTCCCCCTAAAGAATAAAAAGTGGAGTGAGATAATTGCTTTTACTTGAGCTGTTTGTTTACTTTTTATCGACATTTATGCCGGAAAGTCCTTTTTTCAAACACTAGAACCCATGTTTAAAAAAAAATCTTTTCATATTTCTTTTGTGCGGCAAATTAAGACGAATAGCAGCTACTCTTTCCTAAACAAGAAAGGACTTTGCTTGAGCAGATTTGTTTCTTTCCATCTAAAACCACTTTTAATCATTTTAAAACTTGTTTCTCCCAAGAAACGAAAAGGGGAAGAATATAATTTTAACTGCTGCAAATAAAATATTATTATTTTTTGTAGAGGGGTTTTTTTTTTACATGTAAAATACATATAGGTGTAGCGGGTTTTCCCGTTAAAGTGTTAACAATGAACTAGTCTTAAACTAATTCACCGCTTGTCTGTTCCAAGCCCAAGTTTGTCTTCGATGCTTGAATCTTTTTTAAGGAAGCGCCATGCATACAAACAGAAGAAGATTTTCGAATGGGCGTACTGTGCAATGTTAGAGATCGACCATATCGCGGTTGCACTTTTTAACTAGTTTGAGAAAGACTGGAATTCGACGAGGAATGGTACTGGGATTGATTAGTATCCTACACAACAATATTGCAGTTCAGGAGATTTTCTAAAGCCTTTTTAATGTTTGACTCCCCGAGATCTTGAAGATTTACTCCCATCAAAGCTTTGTATCTTGAACATAATCCGCGGCCTCCCTTATTTCATACCTTCCGCAACATCTTAACTTTTTAAAGATGTGTTTGATTGTTTCTTTATATTTAAGAAGTCTCCAAGGATGAGATGGAGCCGACCCAGAGAAAGAGAGAAAGACCGGAATCCGACGAGGAAACGTAGTGTGGTTAATCAGTATAATGTTTGACTCTTCGAGCTCTTGAAGATATACTCCCATCAAAGCCTTGTATCTTCAACATGATCCACGGCCTCCCTTGTTTCATACCTTCGGAAACATGTTCGCTTTTTTAAGATGTGCTTGAATGTCTCTTTATATTTAGGAAGTCTCCAAGCGTACAAAAATGGATTGATTGCAGAATTCGCGTACATAACAGCGGCAGCGATAGAATACACAAGCATCAGCAACGACAAATTGCATGTAAAGCAAATGTACAATATGATCTGTACGACGAACCAAGGAATGAAACACAATAAAAACGCAGAGATGACAATTGCAATAGCTTTGCTCACGGTCCTTTCTCTCTGGAGTATCATTTGACGAGGTACCCCTGCATGCTGGTCATCCAGTACTTCGGTGCTGTGTGAATACTTGTGAAAGCGGTACAAAGTGAGAACGTTGATGACCACGATGCAGATGAGAATACAGAAGATTTGTACATTATAAAGAGTTCCCATTAGCGCATAATGCTTTCGCAACAACGAGAACACAAACCCAAACACTAAATTGTAAATCCAACACGTGAAAGAAACGATGCAGACTCGTTTATTCGTCACCTTGGCTCGATACTGGAGAGGAGTCACCACAGCAAAGAATCTGTCAATGCTGAGAAGAAGTATATGACCAACACTTACGTTTATTAACGTTGCAAAGAACTTTAAAAAACCAAATTGTGCGTTGGTGTACTTGTATAATAAGGCCAAACCCCAAAAGGCAGCGAGTGGACAGGCAACCAGCCCAACCAAAAGATCTGCAACAGCCATGGAGAAGATGATAAAGTTCGAAGGCGAAGATCGAAGTTTTCGAAGAGGGTCCATCCAAACTGATAAAACAATTAGGAAATTTCCAAACGTTGTTATTGGGAACGTGATCGTAGCCAGAACAGCAACAGTAGTGAAGATTGTCCCAGCGTTATCGACATTGAGCCAAACTTGAACCAAAGCTTCTTCACTTGTCATGTTCCAATAGTCAACGATACCTCGAACAGTCGCCATGTTGATAACGATGATCTTCTGAATTAGCGCCTTAAACTAAATAAGAATTCTTGACTTCTCTCGGGATTCAGCAGAACTAACGTTAAAATGATTGCCAATATTAATTTAACTGTGCGTTGAAATTGACGTAATATTGGAGAAAATTTGCATATTTCCAAATCTTTTAAGGACACGTCGAAAACTGAAAATGGCATAAGATAGTAAGCTCATTACAAGCATTTTGCTAGGTTCTGTGAGAGGCTCTGTCAAACCTTGCCTTTCCTTCTTCTTGATCAGCTAAGCTCTTTTCTGCGGAAATTTCTTTTTTCTGCAGCAGATGTCCGTTTAGAGATATTGCCCTATTTGACAGGAAGGTGCAAAATAAGATTTTCAGCTTATTCCGGATGTAGTATCTGTTTTACCGTACAGTGCGTAGTTTTATTTTACATTTTGTCTGACTTCTTTCTCGAAAAACATCACGCACAAAAATATAACATTAAAGAGTTTGTTATCCTTCTGCCATTTTTCATCTAACCCACTTTTAATATCATGACATTATCCTTGCGATTATCTGCTTTTTTATAAGAACGATCAAGCGAGCTGAGATTAAGCAAAATTTTAAGAACATACTCAGGCTGACAGTTCATTAAGAACATTTTTATTTTGCTCATCTGTTTTTTTGTTTGTCTGTTTTTTGTCAGTTTTGTGAGTAGTATAATTTAAGGTAAAAGAAATGCAAAACTGTAGTCCAATATGACAATTAACTCAAATACTAAGGGAAGTTTTTTTAGCATGAACAATGTGGTTTTCTCATTGCAAAAAACACCATTGTTAATACAGGGGACTGGTTTTTAAGCTCGGCAAACATCAAAGGAGCAAACAAAGATGCGAAGATTTAGGTTGGAAAGTCCACGATCGCGTACAATCTTTTGTTTTGCGCTCATACACTATGCATGAAATTACGTAACCAACACATTCTCTATTGGTTAGTTTTTCAGTAGGGAGTAAAAAACTATTGTGTTTTGTGCACGGCCAAGTCCAAAACAAAAAGAAAAAAATAACATACAATAAATAAATTTGCCGGGTTTCATAACCATTCCCCTCTATTAAATATGCATATGGATACACTGAATAACCAGAGTGGGAAACAAAACAAGTACCAAGGTAGGCACTTACAGGGGATGTCCCCAAGGGTCTTCATTTGGACCAATGCTTTGGAATGTGTATCAGAAAGATGATCATCAATTGCATTGTAGTTCACTAAATGCAGAACAGGTTATGAGTAACATCAATAGTGATGGAGAACTTACATCTAAGTAGTATGATGACAATCTTTTGGAATGTAATCCAAGCAAATATCAGGTCATGATCATAAATAATAGGTCCGACAAACTTTTAAATTTGACATTAGCAACAACACTATTTATCCCAAGGAAAACCTTTAATTAAAGTGGTACTACGACCAAAACAACAATTCTTTTTTTTCTTTGGATTTCAAAACTATGTTAACAAAACACTAACTGACCCAAGTTTTAAGTTCTGAATTTAAAAAGACACCTGTTTATTTTAACTGGAATTTTCTTATTTATTGGTCCGCCATTACTCACTTTAACATCTTGAGAGAGCTGGGTCCAGGAGAAAATGACGTCAAAGACTCACTAGTTTAAGAATGCAATGCGTGTGTACGCGGCTGAATTAATATGCAGCACGGGAGTTTCGGGCTTTCAGACTTTTAAACCCGTGTTTTGCATATATAATAAAATGCGTTTATACACTGAAATTTTGAGCTAGTGAGTAAATGACGTCATTTTCTCTAGATCCAACCCTCTGAGGTCCAATCGGTCAGTTTTGGACGTTAGTAATGGCGGACCGTGAAATCCAAAAATAATTACACTCAAAGTGAACAGCCTTTGGATAAAACTCAAAGCTCAAAATTTTGCCAGTTAGGTGTTAAGCGAACACGCTTTCAAAATCTGAACAAAAAAAGGAAATGATTTTTTGATCATAGTACCACTTTAAGTAAACAACCCACTTTGTTCAACTATCGCCAGCATGTGTTGGACCCAGGCGATGACATGTCGTATTAGTACTTGTATTGAGTGAGCAGTCGAATAATCTTGTCTTGATTATCTAATCGTTATCCAATTTGGTGACCATTATATGCAGGCCTATAATAATGAAATTGTGGGTTCGGAAAGTCTGAAGGGTTACCGTGTCCGTTATACACAGGTGACCGCTGTAGACAGGTCAACTTTACAGTAACTATAAGACACTATTTTCGGGAAGTTGTTTTGTGACTGTAATTTACAGGGTGACCGCTATAAACATTGCCGTTTTACACAGGTTTGACTATATTTTACTTCACCTAACATACTGTAGTTTATCGCTGCATTTTTGTAAGGCCTCAGATAAGAGAAAAATATAACGTGTCAATGAGAGAGGCCTCAGAGCTGTACACTCTAACTGGAGTATATCTTACAATAGTTTATTGGCTCGAGCCAAATGACTATCTTTATAATAAAAGGCTTCAGGATACTACCATTTTAATATATAAAGTTCAAAAATAATTTGATACCTGACAACATACTCAACTTAGTTTAAAGACCTCCAACTAAATATAATTTTAGAAACGCAAATTTTGTCATTCCCACATTTCCAACAGTACGTTATGGGATTTTTCGGACGTCAATAGCGTCCCCGAGTATAGTTGTCTAACTGTGGACTGCTATAACATTACAGTCCGGGGCATGGATCTATTTTATGAAAATAAGTTAGGGGATGGCTTAACTATTCATCCATTTTCTATAACACGAAATAACTTTGGGACATCGTTAGCAGCAATAAGATGTGAAACCTTAACTGCTATATCGGATGATATATTATCATGTGACATGCTAAAGTTACTTTTAGGACAGAAATCTGCTCAGCTAAGCGGCAACACTCTTTATCATTTTCTGGTGGCTGGATTTACCTTTACGATATTAAAACTACTGGGTACATCGTTTCTGTGCTTGGACAGTTCAATATAATTTCAAATATATGTCCGAAGAAAGAGATCACTTTTCATAGGGGACTGGGCATTAGTACAAAATCCTGTATACTTAAAAAACTAGACATATTTAACAAAGGCCAAGCACAGAACGTTTTCTTTTACCATTTTGACTTATTTAATAGTAGCGAAGTGAAATAAACATTAGCATAACATGAGTTGTATGGCTGTGAAAAGTCACGTGACTTCATTTGCATACGTCATCCACATAAATATAAAGACTTTTGTGACGTTATTAGGCTGCGGAAGTCTTAGGTTGTTATTACTGAACCTTCAGAAGTTAGACCACCCCCTTACTTTTTGTGCAATAATTTGGGGCCAGCTTGGGGACCATGCCTAATTTACTTCAGTTAAAATAGTGCAGAAAAGAGGTAACTCAGTAAAAAAAAGGCACAAACAAAGCACTGGTCTCGAACGATAATAAAATGAAAATCGGCTTGAATTCGCAGAATAATCCACAGAAAAACTGGTCAATGAGCAAACGGTCAGAGAGATGGGCAATCAAATGCGAGCCTTGGGTGGTGCAATTTATGGCACAATTTTCGCGTGATTGCTTGGTACGCGTGCGTTGCTTCTGCTTAACCATCTCGATTTTTTTCAAGTATATTATTTATACGTAATCACATGCAATTTGGAATAAGTAAACAATTTTGAAGACTGCAAATTGCACTAGCCCGATTTTTGTTTGTCTTTGAAAAAATTTACTCGTGTTTGCCTCGAAATCATGTGATTACCCATACAAATTCTTGTATACCGGGTATACAAATATAAAAACATTTCAGGTGAAATCGTTGACGGCCTGCGGTGGGAGAACGGCTGTGCTGTTCCCAACCCAGCTTACCCACATTTGTTATGTGAAGCTGCCACTTAAAGGGGTGTCTAAGACACCCGCCTGGTACGTTGATGTCAAAGGAGCAAGGGTGGCACCGTCGGTTAGTGCGCGGCCTTGATGCATAAGGTCCCGAGTTCGATCCCCGAATCTCTCATCCTTGTTTCGACTTCTTTCCTTTCAGTGTAGCCTAAGTAGCTTTAAATACCCTTAAAACGGAGCATTGATGGAAAAAATGGGGTAAAATGAGCGCACCGTTGGCTTTCTGGGAGAATACTCTGTAGAGAGTAAAGGAACTTCCGATGTTAAATAAGGTGTACCTTTACCTTTTTTAAAAAAATATACTTGTTTTATTGTTTGGTTCTTTTAAGCATAGTTAATATATGGATATAGTTACGAAACTCGACATGTTTCTTTGTTTCATGTTTTTGGTCGCTGTTTTGGCCCTGACCAAGCACAAACTACACCCTTTTTCTAAATGACAGCCAATCGAAAGTTTCGATTAATTTACTCAAAACTCAGGCTTGAAGCGAGGACAAAATATTGTGCATAGTCACGCTCAGGTTAACATGAAGAGCGGCAGTATTTTTCTTTCTTTTGAAGTTCTCGGGGATTCATAACAAGTCCATTTAATTACGATTTATGCCTCTACATTGCAAACAAGGACCAGATTTTCTGTGGATTATTCTGTGGATTCAAGCCCATTTCTATTTTATTATCCGGCCGAGACCAAGCGTCAAAGGCCACTTATAAATCGACCACCATAGCGACTGTTTGATGCATTCAATCTTCTATATGCCAAAATCTAACCTAAATCCTTCCAGCTCCAATTCTTAGTAAATGAATGACATTATCTTTCTTTTTCATCTGACAATTTTTTTTCGTAGAGACAGGGCTCGATTGCGTGACCTACGGCTCGATTGCTTAATTTAGCTCAAACGTGAAGCATGATTTTCTCTAGCGACGCAAGGATAAGTAACTTATGCTAAGTGAAAACGAACGTCGACATAAATGTGAAAATCAACAACGGCCTCCGCCATTTCGTTGAAATGCTCAGACGAAGGGAATGTGAAAGGAGTGCTTTTATTTGCCAGATAAAACAATTTGCTGTGTTTCGTTTTCACACAACGTTAGAAGCGAACGCAAGCATAAGGGTAAGCACAAGGAAAAAGACAATTTTTTTATCCTTGCGCATGTGTTTATGGTTGCTTCAACCCCGCTTTTACGGTAAAATAAGCGCTCTTATGTTTGCGCTTGTGCTTGCTTCGTTAGTGAAAATCAGGCTTTAGGTACTGAATGTCCGTGTGCATTGCTGACCTATTTGAACTTCATTTGTTATTAATACTCTTGTTAAATGACATAACAGAAAACGCGCCCAGAAAATGAAGATGCTTTTAGATACAAACAATACTGACCTTAAGACATGTTTTCACTCTCCAGCTTAAGACTCCCCGTTTAAGCCTAACTTTTAGCAAAAGAATATGAGGTAGGACAGCGAATCCCTACTCCCCATGATAATTATGGGAAATCAATTTTTGGATCGCGCCCTTGCTGCGATGGTTTTTTATCTCTCGTTACCATGACCGCGCCGTCGACTTTCACATCACCAACTGACCAATAAGGTCTCGTCTTTAAAATAACCCACGCAGTATGACAAGGCACTAATAATAGAAGGACCAAATATAGGGATTCGCTCTCTTACCTCATTCTCTCGTTTAGGGCCTGCCAGAGTAAATTTTGTAAGAGATTTACGTTTACATTCAGCGTATCTTTCGACTCTTTTCGTACAACGTAACCCTGTCTGGTTCATTTTTTTAAACATTTCACTTGGATATATCACCGCCCGAGCGACTCCTGATATTGTCCTTTCAAAAACAAATTACCCCCAGACACGGGCCCCATGATGCCACACTGCCAGGTTAAAGTGTTGTCGTATGCTTTTTTTGTGATGACCGGAATCGACAGCAAACCACACGCCATATTCAATGCATACCCTATCGAGCCTCACATTACAATCATGTGATGTCTGATGTCTCACAGGATATTAGAGAGCTTTAGTTAGGAGAAGGACGAATACCGGAAGTGATGAATTTCGCATGCCTGTGAAGTGGTGTCTCTAAGATTCATTTTTTTAAACTAATCGTCAAGAAAAGAAATGTATATTTGAAGTGCATTTTATATATGTAAGATAGCAGTGATCCTCGAAGTTAACTGATCTCTAAAGCCACACGGTTGGGAGCAGGTCGCTTTTTTGGGCTCATGTGTTACCGTGAAAGAACTCACGAATGAAAGAAGTTGAATTTGAGGCCGCCTGAATTTCTCAGGTGTCCGCAAAGTGAAGGAATTGCTTAAATTAGATACATACATACTTACTTTATTGACCACTCCCCATAGGGGCTTTTCAGAGCCAATAAGACACAATCACGACAGAACAGAACATTTAACAACAACTGTTAAGAATCCCAACTGGCCGGAGGCAAGCCGTTTGGCTATTTACAAGTGCAGCTGAGATGTTGAACCAGGGACTACCAAGAATAAATTCAACGAGTTGTCAAAATGTTTCTTGAATCCGGGATTGTCCAGTTAAGTGCGAGAATCAGTTCTATCTTTCGCAGTGAAAAAATACTTAGCAACATAAATACGGTAGTTGTCAAGACAAGTTAAATAAGAAATAATCTCACTTACGTTTCCCGTTCGTGTCTCAAAAACGTGGCATGCTCAAGCTCCCTATATCGACGTGATGCATGACAATTAGCACATAGAGGTCAGTGGTTTGCACATCACGTCATAGCATAGGCAGCCCAAGTTCGCGTCACTAGAGAGTGTGTAATAATTAATTACTAGTGGAAAGATGACCTTTGAGTGCAAGCGGTGTTGCGTTACAGGCAGCCGTTGAGAATTTAAACGCGTTATAAGACTGTATGGGAAATAAAATATCGTCGATTATGAAGCCTAAAAAACGCTCAATTTAACGTTCATTCAATAAGATGAATAAAACTGACTCACCTCTGGTGTATTCTTGTGCATTTTGGTGCTTATTTTACCGTTTCGGGAATTCCGTGTTTTCACTGCTCTAAGACGAAGTCAAGGCAGCACACTAAGATTTCGACCGTAGTCAGCTCAGAGGCGGTTTGCTCCTCGAAAATCCATCCCAGCCGCGATTTCACGCAAAGTTAACGCCCCATCATTTGCGAATCTCTGTGAACGCTTCGTCGTCAAAAATCCCCACGCACTTGGCTGGAAATCAGCATTTTCTGCTTCCGATTCCACGTTAGCTGATGAATTTAACGGCTGATGATCTTGTGAATGGTCACGGAGCTTGGGTCCGAGGTCAAATTAACTCCACCCGATGAGGTAAAGTCATTTCATGTACAACCCTTACCCCACCCACACAGCGGCTTCTCGAACAGCTCCATTGTTACGAGCGCCGCTGTGGGGATGTTTTTTCCTACCAATGAGTTTAAGTTATTTCCAAGAATCCACGACAACCACCATTTCGCACATGCGTAAATGACATAACCATTCACAGAACAATTGCCAAAATGCCGTATGAAGTTGTTTTCG
This sequence comes from Montipora capricornis, assembly GCF_036669925.1. Taxonomy (NCBI): domain Eukaryota; kingdom Metazoa; phylum Cnidaria; class Anthozoa; order Scleractinia; family Acroporidae; genus Montipora; species Montipora capricornis. The sequence goes on from NC_090889.1 coordinate 42,521,737, forward strand.
GAATCTCTCAGTCGGAGAAAATAAATCAAAAAGCCACAAATGAGTGGACAAGTCACAGCTACATCAAATACTGAGCAGGAGAATGGTCAATAAGTTGAAAAAGTGGATGAGCCAGACATTGAAGGAGAGCGGTGTCTTACACTTGCGAACTGTAGACCGCGGAGTGCAGACTAACCATAAATCACAGTTATTGAAAGCTAACCGCTCAAAAATGGGTCCTGAGAGTTAAATACTGCTTATCAGCGCTATTTGTAGGCAGCCAGCAGTCTGCCTTTTGCAGTTATCATATACGCCAGAAAGGGAAGAAGGAAAAGAAGAAGTTCGAACTTCAGGATTATGTGATGCTGAAAATTAATAAAATGGAAAAGGAAACGCCCCTTCATCCATGTTCACTACTTGCACAATCCCATAATACACCTCTATTACCCCCCAAAAGTTTTGCATAACCATTGTTTGCAATTTCTCCTGGGACATGAAGATGTCTCAAGAAAAGTCGAAAACAATGCCTATGCAGATTTTTGGGGGATAAAAGAGGTGTATTTTGGGATTTGTGCAAGTCGTAAATGTGCTACTTGCTCAAATTCTAGAACTTGAAGGGGATTGTGCCAAAATAATCACAAAACTTGGATTTATCACTACAAAAAGACTCTGCAAATTAAAAAAAAAAACAGATATTTTATTTGATAATTCAAGAGAAAAAGGGTTTTCCCTTTTCTTGGGGATGTAATTATCTGAGCCTACAAAATGGCTTCTGATCAATAGATTATGAAAACCTTTTTCCTGGCTTTTCAAAGTTTTGTTTTTTGTTGCTTTTGATTATTGCGAATTCAAAGTAAGCAAAAGATAGAGCAAATAACTAACATCATGTTTGTTTCAATTCTTTTATTCCTTATAAGATAATTTAATATTGTTGCCCCATGCCCTCTTAAGGAGATTCATCAATAAGCAATGTCCTTCTAAAAGGCTCTGAGAAAGAAAAGTAGAATCGGTTATCATGCACAGTAAACCTAACCCCAACCTTAATGCTCACTATTTAAAATCAGTGCCCAGACTTAAAAACCATTGGGGTTTTATAAAATACTCATGAAAATTTTAAGCTACACTAAGTTCATCATATATTACACGTACTTGCTAATAAGTGCTGGGTTTTTGTTGCTGTTTCCTACTATCAATTTAAACCTAGTATAGTTAAAATAAAATGACCTAGATTCAAATTAAAATTAACCTGACTTAACTGAATTTAACTGTAACAGATATAATACAATATATTCTCAATTGACCACTCCTATAGGGGCTTTTCAGGGCCAATGAATGTAAACATTAAAACAGAACAGAACAATAACTGTTAGGAATCCCAACTGGATGGAAGGAAACCAATTGGCCATTTACAAATGTGGCCGAGACGTTGAACCAGGGACTACCAGGATCTAATTCAACGAGTGGTCAGAACGGGTCTTGAACCCGGAACGTTTAGATGCTAGGGTAAGGCTTAGTGTGGTTAAACCACACTGCCTGCCACTGCCACTGGATTTAATCTCAATCAGCGCGTTTTTCTAGTTTTAGTCAAAATGATCGTTTTCGTTAACCAATTTCAATGTTTTCACACCTTTGAATTTCCATAGACACACCCCGAAGTTCTCTCTGAGCTTCGTATGGATCAATCAAAAGCTGTGCAAATACTATCCGTAAAGAATAAAAACTGGAGAGAGATCATTGCTTTTACTAGAAGTCTTTCTTTACTTTGTATCGACATTTATGTCGGAAGTTTCTTTTTCAAACACTAAAACCCATGTTTTTTTCAAGTTTTCATATTTCTTTTGTGTGGCAAATTAAGACGAAAAGAAAATACTCTATCTTAACTAGAAAGGACTTTTCCTGAGCAGATTTGTTTCTTTCTATCTAAAACAAAGTTTAAGGATTTTCAAGTAAAAACTCGTTTCTCCAAACAATAGAAAAGGGGACATCATTTTAACTGCACCAAATAAAATATTATCTTTTGTAGAGAATACTGCATTTTCTCAACATGTGGAATACATATAGGTGTCGCTAAAAATGAATTTCAAAGTCTTAAACTTATTCAATGCTTGTCTGTTCTAAACTCGGGCTTCTCTTTGGTGTTTAAATCTTCTTTTAGGGAAACGCCATGCATGCATACAAACATGCGTTGATTGTGGAATTGGCGTACTGCGCAATGTTAGCGATCGACCATGATCACGGTTGCACGTTTTAACTCGTTTTAGAGATCACAAATAAAAGCCATCTCTCACTTTTCCTTTGGATGAGATGGAGCCGACCAAGAGAAAGAGAGAAAGACTGGAATCCGACGAGGAAACGTAGTGTGGTTAATCAGTATAATGTTTGACTCTTCGAGCTCTTGAAGATATACTCCCATCAAAGCCTTGTATCTTCAACATGATCCACGGCCTCCCTTGTTTCATACCTTCGGAAACATGTTCGCTTTTTTAAGATGTGCTTGAATGTCTCTTTATATTTAGGAAGTCTCCAAGCGTACAAAAATGGATTGATTGCAGAATTCACGTACATGACAGCGACAGCGATAAAATGTGCAAGCATCAACAACGAGAAATTGCATGTTAGGCAAATGTACACTATCATCTGTACGATGAACCAAGGAATGAAACACAATAAAGATGCAGAGATGACAATTGCAATAGCTTTGGCCACGGTCCTTTCTCTCTGGAGTATCATTTGGCGAGGTAACCCTGCATGCTGCTCATCCAGTGCTTCGGTGATGTGTGAATACTTGTGAAAGCGGTACAAAGTGAGAACGTTGATGACCACGATGCAGATGAGAATACAGAAGATTTGTACATTATAAAGAGTTTTCATTAGCGCATAATGCTTTGGCAACAACGAGAACACAAACCCAAACAATAAGAAATAAATCCAACACGTGACAGAAACGATGCAGACTCGTTTACTAGTCACTTTGCCTCGATACTGGAGAGGAGTCACCACAGCAAAGAATCTGTCAATGCTGAGAAGAAGTATATGACCTACACTTACGTTTATTAGCGTTGTAAAAAAAATTAAAAACGGAAATGGTGGGTTGGTGTACTTGTGTAATAAGGCCCAAGCCAAAAAGGCATGGAGTGGAGAGGCAACAAGACCAATCAAAAGATCTGCAACAGCCAAGGAGAAGATGATAAAGTTTGAAGGCGAAGATCGAAGTTTCCGAAGAGGGTCCATCCAAACCGATAAAACGACTAGAAAGTTTCCAAACGCTGTCATTGCAAACATGATCGTCGCCAGAACAGCAACAGTAGTGAGGATGGTCTCAGCGTTGTCGAGATTGAGCCAAACTTGTACCAAAGCTTCTTCACTTGTCATGTTTCAATAGTCAACGATACCTCGAACAGCCGCCATGTTGTCTTAAACGAAATAAGAATTCTTAACTCTTGCCGGCATGATTGTCAATATTAAAATAACTGTGACTGGAAATTGACGTGTAATGTTGAAGACAATTTGCATATTATCAACTCTTTTAAGGACACGTCAAAAACTGAAAATGGCATAAGATAGTAAGCTCATTGCAAGCATTTTGCCAGGTTCTGTGAGAGGCTCTGTCAAACCTTCCCTTATCTTCTTCTTGATTAGCTGAGCTTTTTTCTGCGGACAATTTAGTTCTTTTTCTAGAGCAGATGTCCCATATTGCGCTATTTAACAGGAAGGTGCAAATGAAATCATCCTTAACGGGGATTTTCAGGTAATTCCGGATGTAGCATCTGTTTTACCATGAGGCACGTAATTTTATGTTTACATTTTGACTGATTTCTTTCTCGGAGACCATCACGCACGAAAATAATTTATAGATTTAGCCAAGCCTAAAAGCTGAGCTCCCGTTTCTAACCCCAGAAAGCAATATAGTGTATATGGAAATAATTATGCCTCTGCATAAAGTGCAAAATTAATTGTCATTAGTGTATACAGTTTGCAGTGTTCAAACACCTCTGAGCTGATGGCAGTAAACAAACAAGCCTTGCAAACAATACCCAGCAATTTTAATCAAAAACTAAAACTTAAATTGCATGCACAGTAATCTCTTTCACAGCATTTTCCGTTTGACTTATAATCTTTACACTCTCTCTCTTCAGTTTAGAACAACAGCAAAAATCTTCCTAATTAAAAAGTGAAGCTACAGAGTAGTAAATCGCTTAAGAAGTTACCCGACTGCAATTTCACAGTCAAACAAAGCAGCTCACGATTGGACATCCATTTCACACAAAAAACTATAAATGCGATTGTTGAAATATGCCAGAATCTCTGTCAACACGGAATTGCAAACCCTTTTTAGCGAGTTTTACAAAATATGCGTGGGAGCGAGGCAAGGAAAACATTACCTGAAAGCTAACCGTTGTAAATATGTCAACAGACTTAACTGATTAGAGTTTAATATGAAGTGCTTGTTTTCTACCCCATATGAACCATGTGAGCGTTAGCTCTACTAATGAAAATGGGCCCACACAAGGACAGAGAAAAACTCTGACCAGGGTGGGAATTGAACCCACGATCTTCGGGTTAGATGACCGCTGCTCTACCGACTGAGCTACAAGGTCAGTCGGAAGCAGGCCGTGGGAATTGACCATGTTAAAGTCACGGTAATGTACATGTAAAAGTACAAGGAAGGATTACGTTTTTGCAAACGTTGGCCGTGAAGCATTATATTTCAAAAGACTTTACTGATTAGACACTCTAATCAGGTCGTGGGTTGAATTCCCACCCTGGTCAGAGTTTTTCTCTGTCCTTGTGTGGGCCCATTTCTATTAGTAGGGCTAACGCTCACATGGTTCATATGGGGTAGAAAACAAGCACTTCACATTACACTCTAATCAGTTAAGTCTGTTGAAATATAGTGCTTCACGGCCAACGTTTGCAAAAACGTAATCCTTCCGTTGTAAATATGTGTTTTGTCTATCGCTCCATTTCTCTCAGCTTTGTGGTGTTCTTCATTGAAATTTTCTCTTCTTCTCCTTCCTCGGCTTCTCTCGAGTCTTTCTTCGCTTAAGTTTCTCAAATTTCGTCGCCTCTTCTCTCATGCTCTTTCGCTTTTCTTCAGTTTTCCTGCTCTTTGTCCCGTTGCTCGTCACTAATATGATTTCTTGCCAGGAAAACGCGGGTTGCCAAATGCAACGCTGCTACGCGATTTCTCGTCAAGGAAAATTGCCCGAACACTACCGTCCCCAGAGGCTCTCCTGCCTCCCAACTTCCACCCCAACAGTCTCTACGGGCGGACGGGCAGACGTACGTGACGTCATAACCAAAATTTCTTGCATGGATAGATTTCCCAAAACATCTTACCCATGGTGCTTCGCGCGCCTGAGCTCCACTGTAACATTGAACAGTTTATCGTCCTTCTACCATAGGTGCTTTTTTATAAGAAGGATGAGGCGAGGTAAACCAAAATACTTGATTTGACTGTCAAAGAATTGCAGCTGTAACTAACTTAAACAGACACCCTCTCGGTCTTATATACGATCTGATTACAATATGTTATATTTTTAACAATAAGGAGCTTTAGCAACGACGACGGGAACATCAACGAAAGCATCATCACATCATTGTAATCACTGAGAGACTATTCCAAGCTGCCACAATGGTGTGGCAGTCCCTGAAGAATGAAATTGATATGAGTCAAGCTTAATTTAACGGAGAAAATGAAAATTCATCCTCGAGTGCCGCTGTCCTACATAAAACCTCGAATTTTGTATTTCATGTTGTTGTTTTGCTGACGACGGCAAAGAAATGGACAAAAATGAAAAACGCACTTGCAGAACGTGCAAAGCTATTGCTTTTGCCTACTAAATATGCAGATTTGTGACGTTCTCGTTGCCGTCGCCGTTGTCGTTGCTAAAGCTCACTAATGGAAGAACATTCTGGAAAGTCATGATGAGAGATAACAGAAGTTTCTAATCTGACTTAATATAAACGCTATTCTGGATCTTCCATTAACTTCTAGAAACTTCGTCACAGTTGGACTGTACTGCGAATACCACAAGGTGCGCGATAGTCATTACGCATCTGACGTAAGACGTCATTCAAAATGGTCCAGAAAATGCAGAGGGTCAACGAAAAAATCTCAAAACAGATCACCCTTGAAACCACAGGAACCCAGGATTATGAACTGCGTTTACATTGGTTGGACGCAAATATTTCCTAACGTAACTGTGGTGTTATGTTTAACACTGAAACCAAAGCAAATTCTGTACTAAATTTGTCTCGTTGGATATGTGTTTAACAAACTCATTGAAGGAATCGAACACCTTGAATGCATCTGTGTTCATTCAGTTGTCTGTCAATTTATATTCATTTGCACTCAACTGTGCACAATTTTCAGGTAGAAAATATAATTGGAACTGTGATTAATTCTTGACAGTCAAGAATTATTGAAAGAAAGCTTGTTGCCTATTTTATGCTACATTAGTCAAGGAATTAGACGCTCCGTGAGCGTAAACTGGGTTGCCTTTGGTATCTGTTACACAAAAACAGAGGGCACTGAGTTGGGTGGTATTGAAGGTGCAGAAACTGGATTTTCCCAGGAGTATTGCTGCTTGGGGCAATTCGAAAATCACAAAGAAAAAAGCCCAGGAATCTAATAGGTACTCCTGGTAACTCCTACAATGGAAGAAGCAGGCCTGGGGATCGAGCTCGAACGCGGCATGTTGCTGATCTTCCCCAGAGCTTCTCAGTCAGGAACCGAAACATTACTTAGTTTTGTTTTGTTTCGTTTCCTCAGAAACGCAGAGTATCTAATACTCTTTTTCTTTGGCCATCTCAGTTTTATCAGTTTTCATAACGATGACAAGAATTCTTGCTGTTTAGTCATTCTGGTGTAAAATGAAGTTAATTTGGGAACCCAACAATATTTTTTTAAGCTTATCTACGGGAATTTAGTAGCCTGCGAGCAGGCCTCTCTCTGCGACGGGACAGAAAGAGAGCCTGCCCGCATCCCTCTGAAATTTGAATGCCGCCTCCTGATGTCACGCTGAGCGAATTGTCAAAAATTAGCCAATCAGCGCACACCCGAAGAAAACATTGATGTAAACAGTAAGCCACGCGATGTGTATTTCAAATTGTTGGTAGGTACTCCCAAAAATTGTAAAGGAAGGAAACCTTCGCCAGAAAATCCTACCAACTACTGCAGATGCTGTAAAGCGTAGCTTAATATTCTGTACCGGTAATTCGTCGAAGTCCATCTCCGCGGAATATATGTTTCATTCGTCAGGCAAATATTTAGCACAGAAACTTAAAACAACGGGAATCGTAATAGGACTAATAGAATAATGCCTTTTCCCTGACCGCATCTCCACTGTGTGAGACTCGTCGACCACAACTGCCGCCACATTTTCGTAAAGCGAAGCAGACTTATCTTTTTTGATTTATTTTAATGGAATACAGGCATTACAACTACTACATTACACTTTAGTTCTAGACAGATACAAAAGATATTCTAATACCAACACCACTTTATTTCAAAGCCTGATCGAGTATTTGTGATTACAGATACGTATTTCACTAATTCAATAATTTGAAAATTGGAATATTTCATTTTTAAGTGTATTGGAGTATTGCGGAGTTACCAGGAGATCGAGCAATCATTGGTGAAAGCCGCATTTTCGGCTTAACTAAATATTTAGTTATAAAAACGAGCGATAAAAAACGACGTTTTGACCGCTCCACGGTCATTTTCAAGTTAGTTCGTGAATAAAATTTCCGCATATACACAATTTCTGAAACAATGGAATGAAGGTAAAAGCTAAGTATTTAAATACGAACAATAAAAACAAAAGTAACAGAATGCGAAAATAAAGTGTAAATAAGAGGTGAAAAGAATGAAAACTATTGGAAGTGTTAAGCAAGTCTAATTTTGGCTTAAGGTCCCGAGTAAAAAACATTTCAAAAATCAAACAACCGAACTTGTTCGAGCACTTCCTCAGGACCCTAAAGTTCTTGGCGATTTCACATGGCTCGATTCCATTTTGTTCTCTCACATGATTGCCGAATACCGATCGTTTATGCTCCTCGACACGTTGATATAAGTGTCGGTTCGCATTCTTGATGAAAAAGTTGCCAGTTTGAAGAAAGTTTAAAACCACGGTTCAGCATTGTTTTTAAGGACGGTGCCTATTATTGTTATTGCGCATACGTTCTGCGCATCTCGAGATACTCGGATTTCCTATCGGTGATGCTTACTAATACACAGATATTTTTGCGAGGTTTAAAACTATCCGGAGAAAGTACATCTTAGTAAGTACTCTTGGTATCCAAAAAGAAAATTGGGGGTAACCATGCATTTTTGAGAGATTTTGAAGCTTCAATTTGAGAAGGAACGCCATACATTGCTTTGTAGTATAAAGCTTTTTTACAAATATTATTCATCAATTATCTTTGAAAAATGCGTGGTTACCCCCAATTTTCTATTTGGATTTCACTAACACTTGTTAAGATCTACATTTCCTGCATAATCACAAACCAGGGCAAAAATATCTTTAATTAGTAGGCACCGTCCTTAACAGAGAATGTTTATACTTCATATCGACGTGGCTATGGTAGTGCAGAAGCAGCCCAGTATCGGTTGGTTTTCTGTAAACCTTTCTGTCTCACCGGTTAATATTTCTGATAATTTCTATTCCTAGGAAAGGAAGTTTCCCGTTTTTCTCAAGTTCCATTGTAATAATATAATAATATTATTATTATTGTTTATAGCGCGCAAATTAACATTCGAATATGATCAAATGCGCGTTACACCTAAGATACCTGAAAACTATAAACAAAATGCTATAAGAAAAACTGTATACATCATATAAAAGCTAAAATACATCATAAAAACTAATTCCACCGTATTAAAAATAAGATAATGAGCAATTAAATTAGGTAAATATAACAAAAAGCCGTGCGAAACAAAAAAGTCTTAACCTTAGTTTTAAAAGTGTTAAAACGTTGTAGAAGTTGTAAAACTAATGGAAGGGTGGATTTTATTCAATGTTGAGAGAAATGTGGAGGCAACTTGAACATCGGGCATTACGCTGAGGGTAACGTCAACGTCGCGTTTATAGAAAGTGGGCATCTTGTTTTGGTTTGCTAGTTGTTCTTCGATGTTACACATGAAGGCATTCGCCATCAGCGGTCCAAGAGGAGAACCCATGGCGACTCCATCCACTTGTTCGTAAAGAACTACCTGTGGACTGCTATAACATTACAGTCCTGGACATGGATCTATTTTATGAAAATAAGTTAGGGGATGGTCTAACTATTCATCCATTTTCTATAACGCAAAATAACTTTGGGACCAGCATCGTTAGCAGCAATAAGATGTGAAACCTTAACTGCTATATCGGATGATATATTATCACGTGACATGCTAAAGTTACTTTTAGGACAGAAATCTGCTCAGCTAAACGGCAACACTTATTATTATTATTATTATTATTATTATTATTATTATTATTATTATTATCATTATTATTATTACAGCTCAATTTATATTTAAGCTTAACTTTAACAAATCGCGAAAAAAGTTAAACGTTCTTATTAAAACAAGAGTATACCTGACGAAATCTATAAATTGAAATTAAAAAAGTATTTTAAATGTGTGTATTTCACTGCATTAATCACTCTACAGCCGTTATGTCTTAGAAAAGAGTAGCGCATAACGAATCCATTGATTACGCCACCTCAGCCGGGGTTTGCATAACTTCGAGTGCAATTTGCGATGAAATAAGCACTCGAGACTTAAATTTTTTCAAAGTTAATAATATCATGAAAAAAACACTCCATTCTGATTGGCTAAGAGAAATGCAGTTTTTAGTTAAAATAGTGCAGAAAAGAGGTAACTCCGTGCAAAATGAAGTCATAAACAAAGAATTGGTCTCGGACGATAATAAAATGGAAATCAGCTTGAATCCACAGAATAATCCACAGAAAAACTGGTCAATGAGTAAACGGTCAGAGATGGGCAATCAAATGCAAGCCTTGGATGGCGTAATTTATGGCACAACTTTCGCGTGATTGCGTGGTACGCGTGCGTTGCTTCTGCTTAACCATATCGATTTTTTTTTCAAGTATATTATTAATACGTCATTACATTATTTTTCGGGTGCAATTCGGAAAAAAAAAAAAATTTTGAAGACTGTAAATTGCAGTCGCCCGTTTTTTTTTTGTCGTTGAAAAAATTTACTCGCGTTTTCCTCGAAATCATGTGATTACCCATACAAATACTAGTATACCGGGTATACAAATATAAAAACATTCCAGGTGAGATCGTTGACCGCCTGCGGTGGGAGAACGGCTGTGCTGTTTCCAACCCAGCTTACCCACATTTATTATGTGAAGCTGCCACTTAAAGAGGTGTCTATGACACCCGCCTGGTAAGTTGGTGTCAAAATGCACTTATTGTTTGGTTCTTTAAAGCATAGTTAATATATGGAGATAGTTACGAAACTCGACATGTTTCTTTGTTTCATGTTTTTTGTCGCTGTTTTGGTCCTAACCACGCACAAACCACACCCTTTTTCTAAATGGCAGCCAATCGAAAGTTTCCATTAATTTACTCAAAACTCAGGTTTGAAGCGAGGACAAAAGATTGTGCATGGTCACGCTCAAGTTAACATGAAGAGCGGCAGTATTGTTATTTCTTTTGAAGTTCTTGGGGATTCATAACAAGTCCATTTAATTACGATTTATGCCTCTACATTGCAAACAAGGACCAGATTTCCTGTGGATTATTCTGTGGATTCAAGCTCATTTCCATTTTATTATCCGGCCGAAACCAAGCGTCAAAGGCCACTTATGAATCGACCACCATAGCGACTGTTTGATGCATTCAATCTTCTATATGACAAGACAGAACCAATTTATTCTAACCTTAATCCTTCCAGCTCCAATTCTTAGAAAATGAATAACACTATCTTTCTTTGTCATCTGACAATTTTTTTTTCGTAGAGACAGGGCTCGATTGTGTGACCTATGGCTCGCTCGATTAATTTACCTCAAACGTGAAGCACGATTTTCACTAGCGACGCAAGCATAAGTAACTTATGCTAATGTGAAAATCAACAACGGCCTCCGCCATTTCGTTGAAATGCTCAGACGAAGGGAATCTGATAGGAGTGCTTTTATTTGCCACATAAAACAATTTGCTGTGTTTCGTCAATTTTTTTATCCTTTTGCATGTGTTTATGCTAGCGTCAACCCCGCTTTTACGGTGAAATAAGCGCTGTTATTCTTGCGCTTGTGTTTGCACTTGTGCTTGCGTCGCTAGTGGAAATCAGGCTTTAGGTACTGAATGTCCGTGTGCATTGCAGACCTATTTGAACTTCATTTGTTATTAATAGTCTTGTTAAATGAGAAAACAGAAAACGCGCCCAGAAAATGTAGATGCTTTTGGATACAAATCAATACTGACCTTAAGACATGTTTTCACTCTCCAGCTTAAGACTCCCCGTTTAAGCCTAACTTTTATCAAAAGAATGTGAGGTGAAATCTATTTTTAGATCGCGCCCATGCTGCGATGGTTTTTTACCTCTCCTTACCATGACCTCGCTGTCGACTTTCACATGACCAACTGACCAATAAGGTGTCGTCTTTAAAATGACCCAAGCAGTATGACAAGGCACTAATAATAGAAGGACCAAATATGGGAGATTCGCTCTCTTACCTCATTCGCTCGTTTAGGGCCTGCCAGAGTAACTCTTGTAAGAGATTAACGTTTACATTCAGCGTATCTTTCTTCTCTTTTCGTACAACGTAACCCTGGCTGGTTCATTCTTTAAACATTTCACTTGGATATCACCGCCCGAGCGACTCCTGATATTGTGACAGTCCTTTCAAAAACAAATTAACCCCAGACACGGGTCCCATGGAACCACACTGCCGGTTGAAGTATTGTCGTATGCTTTTTTGTGCTGACCGGAATCGATAGCAAATTAACCACACAATGCATACCCTATCTAGCCTCACACTACAATCATGTGATGTCTGATGTCTCGTAGGATATTAGGGAGCTTTAGTTCGGAGAAGGACGAATACCGGAAGTGATGAATTTCGAGTGTCTGTAAAGTAGTGTCTCTAAGATTCATTTTTTAAAACTAATCGTCAAGAAAAGAAATGTATATTTGAAATGCGGTTTAAATATGTAAGATAGCAGTGATCCTCGAACTTAACTGATCTCTAAAGCCACACGGTTGGGAGCAGGTCGCTTTGTTGGGCTCATGTGTTCCCGTGAAAGAACTGATGAATGAAAGAAGTAGAATTTGAGGCCGCCTGAATTTCTCGGGTGTCCACAAAGTGAAGGAATTGCTTAAATGACATACATACTTACTTAATTGACCACTCACCATAGGGGCTTTTCAGAGCCAATAAAACACAATCACGACAGAACAGAACATTTAACAACAACTGTTAAGAATCCCAACTGGCCGGAGGCAAGCCATTTGGCTATTTACAAGTGCAGCTGAGAAGTTGAACCAGGGACTACCAAGAGCTAATTCAACGAGTGGTCAGAACGTTTCTTGAACCCGGAATTGTCCATGCAGTTAAGTGCGAGAATCACTTCTATCTTTCGCGGTGAAAAAATATTTAGCAACATAAATACGGTAGTTGTCAAGACAAGTTAAATAGAAAATAATCTCACTTACGTTTCCCGTTCGTGTCTCAAAACGTGGAATGCTCAAGCTCCCTATCGACGTGATGCTTGACAATTGACGCATAGACGTCAGTGGTTTGCACATCACGTCATAGCATAGGCAGCCCAAGTTCGCGTCACTAGAGAGCGTGTAATAATTAATTACTAGTGGGAAGATGACCTTTGAGTGCAAGCGGTGTTGCGTTACAGGCAGCCGTTGAGAATTTAAACGCCTTATAAGACTTTGTATAGGAAATAAAATACCGTCGATTATGAAGCCTAAAAAACGCTCAATTTAAAGTTCATTCAAGAAAATGAATAAAACTGACTCACCTCTGGTGTATTCTTGTGCGTTTTGGTGCTTATTTTACAGTTTCGGGAATTCCGTGTTTTCACTGCCGTTCTAAGACGAAGTCAAGGCAGCACACTAAGATTTCGACCGTTGTCAGCTCAGGGGCGGTTTGCGCCTCGAAAATCCATCCCAGCTGCGATTTTTTCACGAAAAGCTAAAGCCTCATCATTTGCGAACCTCGGTGAATGTTTGGTCGTCAAAAATCCCCACGCACTTGGCTGGAAATGAGCATTTTCCGATTCCACGATAGCTGATGAATTTAACGGCTGATGATCTTGTGAATGGTCACGGAGCTTGGGTCCGAGGTCAAATTAACTCCACCCGATGAGGTACAGTCATTTCATGTACAACACTTACCCCATCCCCACAGCGGCGCTCGTAAGGTTCGCAAATGTTGGGGGTTTAGCTTTGCGTGAAAAAATAACTGTTAAGAGCAAATGTCCACAAAAATCAAATATAGTCCGGTAAGACTTGAAAATTTAAATTCGCCCTACTTTTGCATACAAGTAGGCATCATTAAAAGTAGCAACGCCATGCGTTTTCTTTCCTTAAATATTTCGGTATTTCCGAGAAAAACAAGATTTTCGATTTCACGTCCTGGCATCCAGTTAACGAGTCCCAACCGTGCTGAAAATCGATCATTTTCATTCGATTCGCGTGTCGCATTTATGGAGCGCAGAAAAGTTGTAATACAACCAACTTTTTGCTTAACTCTTCCTTGTCCAAAAAAGCACAATTACAGGAAAATTGGTTTAATCTATTTATTTGGCGGTTAACAAAAGTAGAGTGCCCTCAGACGTAGAGTTCGACGGTGGGTGAAAAGAATTGACATTTTGACCATGTGCCATATCTCGGAATTCCAAAAGATTTTAGATTCTAACTATATAAGGATAGGTCTTCCAATATATGTAAAGTTTAGTTTGGGAAAATGAATAAGCACTCGTCAAAAAATTATTCAAATCGTACAGAAAAATCAAAATCATGTCAGTAGTCGAATGCGTGACCAAACATTACCCCCGTATTTATAATTAATGAAATCCCTTCATTTCGAAATATCTGCATTACTTAAGCACACTGCAACATAAATATGTTCACTTTGGCTCGGATATGATACCTTGATTGTCAAAGAAGGTTTCTCTCCAGTCATTTCTTCAATGGCGTTCCGGTAAGTTTGTAAGACGAGAACCTCCGTAACGGGCATCTGTTTGGTAGATTTAACCACAAAAAGCAATTTTGCGAAGTCCCTATGCAACCTGTACCTTGGTGGTTCATTGTATTGCTCGATAGAATCACTCAACCTGCTTTGAAGCAGAAATAGCCAGGGACAACGAATAAGCCACATGTGTGATCGCTCCGTCTTTCTAATTTGCATATTGAGCAGCATGTGGCAAAATTCTTTGCACTGGGTAGGGGTGGGGATTTTTGTAAGCTGAGCGTCTGCCAATAACTTGCAACAAAAAACGCATTGGAATCTCAGTACTGTGGTTCTACGGAAAACGAAATTTAGAATTACTTTTTTTTGTATATTTCATGCTATTGACCATGCGACAAAAATGTTGGTTTATTGAGATTAATTTTGTTTACTTTTCCTAGACGACACTAACTTAATTGACTAATACATAAAGTAAAAGAAAGTCCTTTTTCCCAAGAGAAATTTGAGCAAGGCCGCTGTTAAAATCTTGGCATTTTCGTGTTCTTTTAAAATTATAGTTGGTAGTCGTTGTTCTCACGATCGACACGACCATAGCAAATTATGCATCAGTCAATTCCAACCGTTCCCCACCCCACCCCCCCCCCCCTTCCCTCCTGGCTAATCCCCGGGCATTAGCATTTTCTTTAAAAATGAGTAAATTCCCTCGCTGGGCTGTCTAAATGCCCCGGGAGGGGATGAAGAAAGAGGGCAAATACCCCGTCCCCGGGAACATTGACTTCCAACACCTCTGCAGTTTTTTATCAATCAGTGAATAAAACGTTCAACTGTTCAGTATTTTAATACAACTGTAAGACGTCAAGAACAACAGGACGTGTTGGTTGATTCTTATTTTATTTATTTTCTTATATTTTGTTTTTAACCGTTTGCTAGAGGATAGCGTGACATTAAATATGTTGTTGTATAAAAACCATTATGTTTTGAATATTTTGACTAGAATAACGACAATCCTGTTAACAGTGTTTAGAATAAAACAATTACCAGTTTTAGAAATCTCACAACTTTAATATTTTATTTCAATACGTTTTAAGCTCGGAAGATCAGTCTCGAAGATCGCATCATTTGAATTCGGAAATCTTAAGTATTTTAACTCCACTTTCATGAATTTAAGAAAAAAGCTAGGCTAGTTTTTAATGCGAAATAGTCGTGTTCACGTCAGTGATTGTTTTGTGATAAACAAAATATAGTTCACCTTGCCCCTTATATGTATATGCTTACAAGTGATGAAGAAATCATTACCTAAATTTGAGAAAACATACCTTAAAAAACATCTGCAAGTTTCTCTCGTCCCTGACGGACAAGCCATTCATCGACAAACGCCTCGTCTTTCCTAATGAACTCATCCATGGAACTTTTGAAAACACGTGTGTCAAATGACCGGGGTTTCGCCCCAGGGTACGCAAATGCCCAGCCCCCGAGCCGCGATAAAATTGCGAATGCCCCACCCCCGGGACTGACAACGTGAGCAGACACCCCGCGGTTGCCCGGGGGGAGGGGAGGTGGGCACTGCTGGAATTGACTGATGCATTAGAATTTTAGAATGAGGATCTGGAGGACATCGGAGAAGAGTCAGTCGCAGCTGGTCAATTTCCAATTTTTTTAAATTCAGGCTTTGCTGGTCAGTTTTTGATTTTGATTTCTCTGACGCTTTATTTAATTTTCTCCTTACACAGTCTGTTCTCTTGACCAGTGACCAGTGATTTTTGATTTTTTACCTGGTGAAGGGGCACTTCCGGTTCTGTGGTCCACTGAAATCCCCAATCTCACCCCCATGTGCGCTTGCCTCGGGCATAAATATGCAAATTACGCGTTGAAAGTCAACAACACGGAGGACCATCAAAATGGAAACTCAAAGGTCAAATATTGAATAACACTTGAGCGGTTTACTGATTACTAAATCAAAGGACACAGACATTGATACAGATAGTGATACATACAATGACTACATATGCATTTGTGGACCAAAACTTATTCAGTTTATTGTGTTTTATTTTAAAAATGTTATGTGGCTAGTTGTCGAAAACTCCGCTGAATTAATATACAGGGGAAAAAAACAGTTTGCAAAACTCACGATGTCACAAATCAAAGAGGTTAAGCATTTTTATTATATTTATACCTTTGTAACGCTGACTTTTCGAACCGAAGAAATATTAGTATGGAGATGGCGGATACAATGATAATATTCTCTTGGTCACGCAAAGGCAGCCCAAGCTCGGTATATGATTTATAGACTTTGTATGGGAAAATCAACTTTGAGCTTATAAATGCTCAAAAAAGCTGTAAATGTAGAAATAAACTTCGCTTACCTCTATGAACAGTTGTCCTCGTCTTTTCTGTTCAGGGGCACCCAACGAGAATATAGTTCAAAATTGTTAAACGTATTTTAATATTTAAACGGTAGATATAGGTATATTTTTATCCCCCCTGTTCGGATTTCCTAGCTGAAAGTCTAGTGATCCGAAATTATAGGGATCAAAACTTACCTTTTCGAAAATTTCACCAGAAAAAAGGCTCCCGAAAATTCTAGGTGACCTTTTTAGGGTAAAAATCCGTTAAAAATGGGCAATTATACCATTTTTCAGATGTTCGAAAATCCTAGGGGAGGCAGGCAACCAAGAAATTTTACATCAAATGTTCCGAAAATTCTAGATCTCAAATCGTCTTCCGAACAGATATTTTCCGAAAATTGACGTTGGGTGCCCCTGTCTGTTCAATCGGAGGGCAAACTGTGTCCGTTTTAGACAGGTTTGTAGCTTACGTATTTTTGCGATGTCGTCAGTTGTCATTTCCCTTCATAAGCGGAAATGACAACTAAAGACAAGTTTATTTCTACATTCACAGTTTATTAGAGTATTTATAAGCTCAAAGCTAATTTTCCCACACAAAGTCTACAAAAAGTATACCGAGCTTGGGCTGCCTGTGGGTCACGCACTCGACACCGCTGGCGTGATTTTGTGTCTAGTGTAAGCGATTTTTGAATCCTTTTTTTGACGACTGCCAATCATTTGCCCCAAACTAAATTTTACTTATTTTGAAAGACCTTCCCTTCCTTAATTAAAATCCTTATTTTTTTGAAATTCGGTGATATGGCACATGGTCAAAATAACAGTTCTTCCCACCAACCGACGATGTTAACATTTGGAGAACACTTTGGTTTTGTTTACCACAAAATAATTAAATTAATACAATATTCTTGAAATTGTAGGTGTTGGACAAGGAAAAGGTATGCAATAAGTTGTTTGTATTACAATTTAATAAACTGAGTCTGGAGGTTAAAACGAAAATGTTGTTTTTCTCGGCAAGACAAACCTATTCCGAGGAAAAAAACACAGGCTGCTTGTATTCTTGCTAGGGGCTAGCTATATGCAAAAGGGGAGCGAAATTGAGTTTTCAAGCCTTGCCGAAGATATTTGATTTTGTTTGATTCTTGTGGGAATTTGCTCTTAAGAATCCCAACTGGCTGGAGGCAAACCAATTGGCCATTTACAAGTGTAGCCGAGAAGTTGAACCAGGGACTACCAGGATCTAATTCAACGAGGAGTCAGAACGGGTCTTGAACCCGGAACATCCGAATACTAGGGTTAGGCTTAGTGTGGTTAAACCACACTGCCTGTCACTACCACTGGATTTAATCTCAACCAGCACGTTTTTCTAGTTTTAGTCAAAATCATCGTTTTCATTGACCGATTTCAATTTTTCCACACTTTTGAATTTCCATAGACACATGCCGAAGTTCTCTCTGAGCTTCGTATGGATCAATTAAAAGCTGTGCAAATACTATCCCTAAAGAATAAAGACTGGAGAGAGATGATTGCTTTTACTAGAAGTGTTTGTTTACTTTTTCTCGACATTTATGCTGGAAGTTTCTTTTTCAAACACTAAAACCCATGTTTTTTTTTTATTAAGTTCTCACATTTCCTTTGTGTGGCAAATTAAAGGGACTGTGTCACGATAAAGCGCATGTGTGAGCTTGATTGACAACCACACAATTTTCAACCAATAGAAATCTTCACACGACGCGCGCGAGATGTGATATTTATCGTTCGATGTATCGTGGAAATAAAATGGCGAGGCACAAGCAGTGTTTCCGCAAACCCCTTAGGAGAAAAACGTAAGGAAACTCGATGAAATTGTTTCGGGCAAAAATGTGAACCATTTGTGAAATTTCCAGGCCTTTTTCTCAGTGGAATTCTTCACTTGTCATGCTACATAGCCTCGAGTGTTCTGCAGTTGAACGCCAGGGATGACCGTGGAAAACTGTAGGAAAAATATCTATCTCATACAGAGACTTGCATATGTGGAACAGGGACGAAAACACGCATGAAACAAGGTAGGCGATAATATATGTTCAACACTCTTTTTTCACAGCGATTGCGGTTTTCGGCAGGTCGAACAGACAAGCTGAGTTGTTTATCAAGGCCTGTTAACCGGTAGTACTCGAGCTCCGATGCGATTTTCTCAATTTGAAAGTCGCTGATGTGCCTCAGGGAAATCAAGAACATTTGATGAGCGAGGAAGAAAAGAATCAGAAGAAATCAAACATTCAGAATGTACAATCAGTGATGAATACACGCCATATTAGAAAATCTCCATGCATTCAAATATATTTTGGTTGCTTTACTTGCAGTAACTTGTTCTGCCAAATCACCTGTATGTCAATTTCACCATTCAGCTGATAAGCATATCACGTATAACGTTCCTAGCCAGTTGTGACTAGTCAAAAATTTATGGAAGTCTTTGTGGGGAGTTCTCGTCTATGTATGTACATCATAAAATCAATAATTTTTGAGGGCAGGACTTCTTTCACGGAATTGCAATGTACCACATTAATAAATAGTCTCTTTTCCTAGGAGTTGATAAATTTATGGAAACTGGCCATAAAGGCACTACAGAAGGGAGTGGGAAGCATGGATTATGATGATTGCCTTCTTATGGAACAAGATGAAAATGCCTCTGACCATGAAGATGCCAGCACCTGACTTGCGGATGTACCATAGTCAAGTGGACAACCTACATTTGTATTGATCTATTTCATGCCTTCCAAATAAAATGTTCTTCTGTTTTAGCTAACAAGCCTTTCTAGTCTTGCTATGACAAGCAACTTTCAAAAGAATATTAAAAATGAGGGAAGTTGGTGTAATTAACATATTAAAAATACTGTAGAGGTGGTCGCCATTTATGAAACTGGTCTATTGACCAAAAGCCAGTTCCTGAATTGGGCAAATAAGGTAACTGCCGAACTACAGGTGTATGAGCCAGGACATCAAAAACAAAGGATGTGGGGATGCAACTATATTTCACAAACAAGGCAATTTTGAAAACTCTGTTTGAACACAATATTTATACATCCTAGATACACGAGGTGACTGCCCTTGGAAGAAGGAAGAGGAAAGTTGTTCCCTCTTCTGTGTGCATGTACTTTGTACTAGAAGACACTATCCCCTAAGCAACAGGTGTTTAGATGGGTTTCCGAACTGTCTAAATGTTGGGAAGTAATAGCAGACAAAACCGCTGACAGTGTGTGGTTTTTCAGTAAAGGGAACCTCCACTCCCACATAAAAATATCAGGAAATCTCAGGATCCCCTCTTTTAATAATTATTTTCAGCATACCATCACCCCCAATAACTGACTTGTTTTAGTTGCCTTGTTGTGAAACTTTGGTTTAGGATAAAAACTATTTTTAAAGGCAATTTAGATTTCTTCTGGTTTAGACTGACTTAAACTTTTGCAAGAATGGAAATTTTCTTAGAATAATAATTAATGCTTTCACATCTTCAAATAATTTGATGCAGACATGTATATGAACAATAATAAAATTTGATTTTGCTTGTCTGTCATCTGTATTCACATGTCACTCTCAACACCACTTTTTACAATAACTGTCAATTTCCCAATATCACAGCACTGAATTGGAATTTCCATTTTTTGTATTTACATTGTTTTTTTTTTCACTGTAGTTTAAATTATTTCAGTTTGCAAAAGCTATGCAATAAAATTGCCATGTACAAAACCACACAATAAGAAATCACATCAGGAGACAAAATTCTAAAGTTATACAATATATTACCATGAGATAAAACTCCAACAACGATTTCGAAGCTACAATGTGTAATGTATGGTCAGCCCTTATCTTGGGTTAAAAACTGTCAAGTCATACACTGTATATCTTGTCCTGGTTTCAACTCTGGCTTAAGTGCTACATGTCACAATGACCCCACAAAACTTGGAGAGAAAAACAGTTTTTCTAATTATTACTTCAAGTTACTACCAAAACTGAAGCAAAAAGGCAAGGCTTATTAGCTTGACTTGAGCCATTCCATTGACACCTGACTGTTAGTAATTTCATCACTGCAACACGTTATTGTGAGGGCATTTATGTTTTTCCTAGTTTTACAGTAGCTGAAAAGTTTTCATTTAAATCTCTATGAGCTGCTTATTTGTGAAAATCTGTTTCCGCATCTTGCCAGGAGCTCATGAGCTGGAAGAGGTTCACTTTCAACAATTGCTGGAGAAATGATTCTGGGATTGTCAGGTTCCAGCCAGACTTCACGAGTGATTAAATAGTCGTCCTCATCAATGCAAAGTTTAAAAATTTTTTCCACCAGCATCCAAATATATCCACAATCTTTGGACACCTTTAACATCCTCACGTCCCAAGATTTTGTTCTCTGGTTGTATTTTCTTGCAATGATGGTGTCAGCATGATCCTCAGTGGTGGAAAATGAAAAGCCATTATGATACCAGTAATTCCAATCAAGGGTAGTCAACTTTTTCCTTGCTCTGTGAACTTGTTCCCTAGAAAAAAGGTTATGGACCAGCAAATATGAAAAGACAGGAAAATTATTAATAATTGCTATCAACAGTAATCACTAGTTACAATATTCCACTACTGTTACATTCAGCTGATGAACCTAGGCCTGGACAGTGATTGACTGCCAAGGGTCTGTGATTATTCATTTGAGGTAACCCTCTATGCCATAATTCCTTTTGTAAGCCAAGCAGCTCTGCCAGTTGGTACCAATTGCAAACATCGACTAAACAACAACCCATGAGTTACTGAACTACTAGAGTCAACCTGCAGTGTGCTTTAAAGTTTTCAACAATGAACATACCCATACTTCATGACAACATATTTCTTCATTATTTTACAGTATTAATAACTATCATCATTGTTGATAATTATGTATAAAACTTGCGTGAAGGGAATTCTCATTGACATGTGTACATCAGAGACATACTGTTTGCACATTCCAAAGGACCAGTATGCCAAAAGTGATCCAGGCTTACACAAATAGTTTTACCAGGTGGTGACTAGAAATGAACGCAACTTACTGTTTATTATTACTATTATTATTTAATTATTATTATTATTATTTGTAAAATTTATCATCAACATGATACATCTTGCATAGTGTATTGAATTGCTTGATAGAGTATTAGTTGCATAGTGTATTTCAAAATATTTGATCAAAAATGTTACCTGTACTCTGTGCCGAAAGGTAGCTAAATGACTGGCAAATGAATGTACCGGTAAATTGGCTTTCAAATGATGCGAAATAAACTGAGCAGATCTATCATGCTTGGCCCTTCTTTTTTACCAACAAAAATTCTCATCTACCGCGGGCTTCAACAGCTAAATCGAGACGCTTCAGAGCTGAAGCCAATTGCTTCTCTTTGTGCGTCCCTACACTGGAAGCCATCATTCCATAATATGGCAACTGAACTGACGGATAAAAAACACGAATAGCAAAATAAAACGCACACGAAGCTGACGACAAAGAATCATAGTGCTAAAGGGAAACCAATAATCAGTGTAAATACTAACCCCATTCTTCGTCTCACCTCCAAGGACAAAAGATGTTGTGCGAAGGCCGTGTCAGTGGAATCGACGCACATACACTTAATTTTTTTCCAGCTTTCATGGACATCTTTCGCTATATAAAGCTTTCGATGTGCCTCCTCCCATCTCCTATTCCTTGTCTTCTTCTTTATTTGGATTCAAGGCGGCTACGAGGTGTAAGAACCTTTCGACCCGAGCCCCTTCGCCTGATCCGGCTTTCGTGGACATGAATTTTATCTACACAGATCCCAAAAACTAACAC
>NC_090889.1:42556541-42559041 GCF_036669925.1 Montipora capricornis
GACAAAGTTACGGCTTGAAAATGCGTGACTGCAAGAGGCTAGCGACCCAAAGACTTGGAAATGGAAAGCCTGAAAACTTAACGACATTATCCGTCCTTGGCAGTGGTGCGCTGCAGTTCAGGCAGGTTGTGCAGAAATGAACAATACTAACAACGTTTGTGTAGTCAGACAACTTCTGAATGCGTGTGTCCGAAAATGAGTGACTGTTCAACTCCTAGTATAGTTATTGCTGTTTTAGGAGTAAACTCATTAAAGATTAAAGATTAAAGGTCTGTAAACCATGCAACTGATCAAAGCCAAATCGACAGTAATGAGCTCTCTCCACGTCGAGATTTTGATGCTCTCTTTATGGAACTAGTATAGGTGGAAAACCTAACTAACATATAGGACAGAGGAACCACACGCCTAAACCGAAGCATCTGAATAAACAAATCTGGATCGTTAGGAAGGAGATAGCCAAGGCGAATTATAATTAAGAATCGAAATCGACGTTAACTTAGTTTCCAAAACGCTAATTCATCACACGACTGGTCCGTTAAAATTGCATTGGCATACCACGATTGTAGGTGTAAACAACAGCCTGCATGCAATTTGCTCTTGACGTAATCCTAGCCGCAGTTTCCACGCAGGGTAAAAAAGATAGTCTGGCCTGCTACAGAGGCTAGAGAACTGGCGGCGTTAACAACCATAACGTCCCGCGTTCGTTGAATAGTATCAATGTGGCTTTTGAGCGGCGCTCAGTGACAGACATGTCAGACATACATTCTTCATAAGTATCCAGTGCAATACCCAACCAAGTGATAACTTTCTTCAGTTCCCGTTGGGACTTGTCCTAAAAAAACACTAAAGGAAGTCAGCGCTAACTGACTTTAATCTTTAATCCTTAATCGGAATACTTCTACAACAGCAAAAACTATACTAGAAGTTTAAGACAATAGCACTTAAGTAAATAAATGAAGAAATAAAATAAAATATATACTCCGGGAGAACAGCCAGATAAGATTCCTCTGAGAAGTCCGAATCTTGAGTTCGCCTTCTTGCAAATATTGTCACAATGCTAGTTCCAGGATAGATTATCAGTGATTTGCAAGCCTAAATAGGTTGTAGGAGGTACTTTTCAAATAAGCTTACTATTCAAAGAATCCTTAAAGGCAACAGGAGTTTTCTTATGAGTTATCCCAAGATGAAAGCACTTAGATACATCAAAGTTAAGTTGCCAGGTCTTCGACCAAATATACAGATCTTCCTGGAGAGCTAGGCAGTCCTGCAAGGTAACCCTCTGTACACAACAAAGTTAACCGCAAACAGGCGTAAACGCGATTGAATAGAAGATGTATCATTTATAAGTAAAAGAAATAACAAACTGCTGATCTTGGCTTTGTATTGTTAGCTCCCGCTCCTAAGCCATCATCAAGAAAAAAGACAATGAAAATACCTTTACTTCTCCACCAAGTCAATAAGAAGCTTGAGTAACTAAGTAAATAAGTACAGAGCGGATGATAAGCCAGAAGATATAACTGCAAACTGGAGATATTTAAACTTTTCCGTTGCCAAAATCGCAAGAGAAAGCTAGGAATCTACGGTCATGATCAGAGAAAATTTCCAAGTGGAGATAATCAGACGAAGTCAAAACTAGACAAAAAAAACCTTTAGAAATGATCTTCAGGGCAGTGGAAATGTCTTCAAACTAGAAATTTCTGCTTAAAGACAAAAAATTACGTGCCTCAAATCCAGTTTAGATCTTTTCTTCCTGAAGCTTGAACAGATACTGAAAGAGGATTAGCAATCTCATGTTGACAAAAAAGCAGTTTAACACATCGATTTGCTAAAAGCTCAGAAATAGCGCCAGAAACAAATTCTCTTTTCTGCTGGGCTGAATTTTAGTTTGGGCTCACCTTAGATGGAGGCATACCACACAAAGAAATTTTATAATCACCACAGATATGCATGGCACGTAAGATAAATCCCGGGGCACATAGTTTAACCCTTTCATCATGGCCTTTGGACAAAATTTATTCCGCGCGAAGCGAGAGCTCACTGGAATGGCTCGAGGCGCGTTCGCTACGCTCTTTGCAAATTTTAATTTCTTCAATATATTAGTCTCTGAATCTAAATATTCATCAGTAAAACAGTCAAAAGAAGGACTAAAACCAAAATTGGACATCACTACACCTTCGACTTGACTCGGACAGCCGTCTGGTCGTTGTCCGGTATGAAACTTGCAAGACAAACGGACACTGTGCTCTCCAATGAGCGGGTTTGCTTTCTCCAGAGATCATCCTTGACCTTGAAGAAAACCTTAACTAGGCGAGGGGTCTTGTCTTCTTCTATCGAGTAAGACAGCTCAATATTAAATCGAAAGTGGTCCTCGTTTGCTTCATCCTGCATCGAAGGGACTCTTCGAATGTCAGTTTCTAATGTGTACCAAATATGTACTGGAGGACTCGCTGTTGACTCGATTGCTGACGGATAAGGATCTCTCAAGCATTTGCTTCATCGA
>NC_090889.1:42571541-42576541 GCF_036669925.1 Montipora capricornis
GCAATGTTAGCGATCGACCAAATCACGGTTGCATTTTAACTCGTTTGAGAAAGACTGGAATTCGACGAGTAAAGGTAGTGGAATTGATTAGCAAAAAGGAACACAAATTGTTCCGCGAGATTTTCCAACCTCGTCTTAATGTTAGACTCTTCGAACTCTTGAAGATTTATCCCATCAAAGCCTTGTATCTTGAACACAATTCAAGGCCTCCCTTGTTTCATACATTCCGCAACATTGTCACCTTTCTAAAATGAAAGCAAAATTTTTAGTTCGCCTATACTTTGGTTTCTTTTTGGCTTTTCTCTGTACATATTGGCATGTTCAAGTGGCAAAGATGCACACATCGGATTAAATATGCGCCTCGTCAAAGTAAACAAGCAAAGCTGGGATAATCATTGGTCTTTGAAACCGATATCATCCATTTTGTATCGACTCAATATCCGCCATATTGGATCCGTGTGGAAAGCTCGAGTCAGATTCAGGAATTCGAGAGTCAACTACTACAGCAACTCCGATGCAAGCTTCAACCTTGAATATTTACAATTATGCGGCGACATATGTCCTAACCCGGGGCCTGCTTCCCCTCTGTTTGATGCACTTCACGTGGTGAGAGACAATGGAAAGCAAGGAGTATCCATCGGTCACTCGAACGTGCGAGGCCTCCGTAAGAACCTCCCCGAAGTGAAAATACTTTTACAGCATACCAACCTGGATATCCTAACCATTTCTGAAACGCATCTGACACAAGATATAAGCGATAACGAAGTAAACATCGATGGATACCGAATTCTGAGAAGAGATAGGTCACACAAAGTAGGAGGCGGAGTCGCTATTTACTTTAACATTAGCCTAGATTGTGTACATATATCCAAATATGACAACGACGGCATTGAAGCTCTCTGGATTGAATTGAAAGCTCACTCGCAAAGATTACTTGTGGGTTGTGTATATAGACCTCCTGACGTTACATCTTTCTTTGATGAATTCAACCAAGTATTGAGTACAATTTGGATGTCTCGCAGGAATGTTGTGATCGCTGGTGACTTCAATTCAGATCAGCTTGCTACTAATGGAAATGGTGCGAAATTCAAACGCATCTTACAATCTTATAACTTTTGTAACATCATAAAAGCACCCACAAGAACCTCAGCACATTCTAACACTTTGATCGATCTGATTTTGACTATCAATACCTCAAAGGTCTCAAAGTCTGATGTGATTGAGTATTGCATAGCTGATCACAAATTCATCTACGTTATCTACAAGCTGAAGATCAGGAATCCAAAGCCTTTTATTAAATATGTCCACAATTTCAAGAATGTGTTGGAAAACCCGAAAGACTTCAAACATGACCTGGAAAGTGCTCCTTGGTGGGTCTGTTCCACCTTTGAGGACCTGGATGACATCACTTGGGCTTGGAATTGCATGTATAATGTTATTGCAAGCAGTCACATTCCCTTACGTAAAGCCAAGGTTAGAAAAAATTCACTACCTTGGATGAACAGTGAGATCCGGAAAGAGATGAATAGGAGATATAAACTTTTGAAAGCCTGTGATGGCACACCCGCTACTAATAAACTCTGGGTTGATTACAAATCCTCTAGGAACAAAGTATCTAAGATGCTACGACGTGCTGAAGCTCAATATTGGAAAAAGAAATTTACAGAGACCAAGGACTCAAAATCTTTCTGGAAAACTGTGAACGAGGCCACTGGAAAACCTAAGAATAAACATATTGGCCCCCTCAGAGATGCTAACAATAAGGAAATCACAAATGACTACGAGAAAGCTGAACTGATTAACTCTTACTTCATAAATATTGGCAAGGAACTAGCTGAAAAATTCCCCGAAGCTGATGAACCCCATCAATTCATGTACAGAGTTACTCCCACTGTGCAGGTCTTGGAGGTCAACATCAACAAACTCAAAACTGATATCAAGACAATTAAAATTAACAAAGCATCTGGTCCTGATGGCATCTCTTCTCGTAGCTTAGCTATTGCAGGAACATCCGCCTTAGAGGGCATTGTAACTGTTTTCAAGAGCAGCATGACTCAGTCCAGCTTCCCTAACACATGGAAGATTGCAAAAGTTAATGCAATCTTTAAAAAAGGAAACCCAGCAGATGTTTCAAATTATAGGCCAATATCACTTTTAAGTATCCCCAGCAAGCTGCTCGAAAGCCAGATCTGCAACATAATTGATACCCATCTGAACAGCTGTGGCATAAAAAGCTGTAAACAGTGGGGGTTTAGCAAGGGACTATCGACTGAAGGAATGCTTACCTCTATGACTGAAGGATGGAAGACAGCAATTGACAATGGTCTGACAGTTGGAGCAGTCTTTATAGATTTCCAAAAAGCTTTTGACACTGTCCCCCATTATATTTTATCGCATAAATTACACGCCATTGGAATATCAGGATCTCTTCATGAATGGCTAATGAGCTATCTTACTGATAGATGTCAATTTGCTGAAGTTAATAATTGCAGGTCTGTCACTGACTATGTACGATATGGAGTCCCTCAAGGCTCGCTTCTTGGCCCCCGGCTCTACCAAATGTTGACCAGGTTATGTTGTCACTAAATAAAACATTGGAGCAAGTTCTCCTGTGGAGCATTAAGAATCAGCTAACCATCCACCCAATTAAAACTGAAGCAATGATACTAAGTAAAACCTCTTTTGTTGGGCCTATACCTCCCCTCCACTTTAACACTGGCCATATCGACCTGGTTAATTACACCACTTGCCTTGGAGTTAAAATTGACAATAAGCTGACATGGTCTGTGCACATTGACTCAGTGAAGAAATCTTTTACGCAGAAGGTTGGAGCGTTGAAGAGAATGAGAATCCTTCCGAAGAAGGTTCTCGAGGAAATATACTTTAAAACAATTATCCCCAGTGTAACGTATGGAATTTCGGTATGGGGAAATTGTTCTCCTTCCGCACTGAACTCTCTAAACCATATTCATGCAAGAGCAGCTCGTATTGTGAATAACCTCGACTCAACGATGGCAGATGACACATGTCTCATGAAATCCGACTGGCTGCCCATCTCCTACTTCTATAAAAAATCTGTACTGTTTCTCTTGCACAAAGTATATTTTGGAACAACGACCCAATCGATTTGTGAACTGTTTTCTAAAAGAGTTTCTTCTAGATCTTCTCGTGTTACTAACCAATTTAATGTCATTAGATTTAGATCAGAGACCGGCAGGAACTCCCTACGATACAGAGGTCCTGTTATTTGGAATTTTGTAAATAGATTAGTTAAAGTACCTGAAAGTTTTTATTCTTTTAAACAAATTTTACGTAAACATGTTAAGACTATTGACAATTTTTCATTTGAGAAAGAGGCAACAGTAGTCGCCAACAAAAAGGACCATTTCATTTACTTTTAGATTTATATGTTAGTCTTAGTGAATACCATTTTATTTGTATACAGTAGTTCTAAGTTATTATTGCAATTTTTATATATATGTAATTCTTAATATTTAGTATAGTAGGTCCACATCAGCCCTTTGGCTGCCTTTCACACAACCTACTTATCAAATAAAGAATGTATGTATGTATGTATGTATGTAATATATCTCTATATTTAGGAACACTCCACTTGTACAAAAATGGACTGATTTCAGAATTCTTGTAAATGACAGCGACAGCGATACAATGCACAAGCACCAACAACGAGAAATTGCATGGTAACCAAATGTACAATATCATCTGTACGATGAACCAAGGAATTAAAAGCAATAGAAATGCAGAGATGACAATTGCTCACAGTCCTTTTTCACTGGAGAATCATTTGCCGAGGTACCCCCGCATGCTGGTCATCCAGTGCTTCGGTGCTTGTGAATACTTGTGAAAGCGGTACAAAGTGAAAACGTTGATGACCCCGATGCAGATGAGAATACAGAGGATTTGTACATTATAAAGAGTTCCCATTAGTGCATAATGCTTTTGTAACAACGAGAACACAAACCCAAACAACAAGAAATAAATCCAACACGCGATGGAAACGATGCAGATTCGTTTACTCGTCACTTTGGCTCGATACTGGAGAGGAGTCACCACAGCAAAGAATCTGTCAATGCTGAGAAGAAGTATATGACCTACGCTTACGTTTATTAACATTGAAAAGAAATTTAAAAAGTGAAATGATGCGTTGGTGTACTTGTATAATGAGGCCAAACCCCAAAAGGCAGTGAGTGGACAGGCAACCAGGCCAACCAAAAAGTCTGCAACAGCCATAGAGAAGATGATAAAAATTGAAGTCGAAGATCGAAGTTTTCGAAGAGGGTCCATCCAAACTGATAAAACGATTGCAGTATTTCCAATAGTTGTTATCGGAAACGTGATCGTTGCCAGAACAGCAACAGTAGTGAAAATGGTCTGAGCGTTATCGATATTGAGCCAAACGTGAACCAAAGCTTCTTCACTTGCCATGTTCCAATAGTCAACGGTACCTCGAACAGCCGCCATGTAGTCTTAAACGAAATAAGAATTCTTAACTCTTCTCGGCCTGATTGTCAAAAATTAAAATAACTGTAAGTGAAAATTGACGTGTAATATTGAAGACAACTTGCATATTATCAACTCTTTTAAGGACACATCGAAAACTGAAAATAGCATAAGATAATAAGTTCATTGCATGCAATCATTGCTCCAGGTTCTCTGAGAGGCGTTCATACCTTGCCTCTTCTTCTTGATAAACTGAGCTTTGGTCTGTGGACATCTTTTTTTTGGGACATATGTCCGTATAAAGTTTTTCCGCTACTTAATGGGAAGGTACAAATTAAATTATCCCTAATAGAGATTTTCAAATCATTCCGGATGTAGCATCTGTTTTACCATGAGCTCCTTAATTTTATTTTACATTTCGGTTGATTTCTTTCTTAAAGAACATTACGTCACGCGCAAAAAGTATAACATTGAACAGTTCATTGTCCTATTCACAGGGATTCAATCTAATGAATCACAGGTGATGATTCATGTGATGA
>NC_090889.1:42586541-42596541 GCF_036669925.1 Montipora capricornis
TTTACTTTAATAGTTTCCAGCAACCTAAATACAGTAGCTGAGGAAGCCCTGGAAACAGAAAAATATTTTCCTAACCAAGCCAGGGCTACCAAGCTAAATAAGTTAAAATCTGTGGAAAAATATTTACATAATAGGAAAACTTACAAAAAGAATTAAAGCGCTAGCAGAGAATGATAAATATTATAAATATAAATTTATACTATGCAAGTTCTAAATTATAAAGATGGGCCTTAAGGTTACGCTTGAAATTGCTTATAGATACTGACTTTCTTAAACTCAAGGGCAAGGCATTCCATTCATTAACAACAAGATGAAAATACGAGAACTTAAGCAAGTTTGTTCTAGCATACTTAATTTTATAAGAACATTCAGTATTCCTAACATTATATGAAGTGTTTCCTGCAGGTTCTAAGTAATCACAGAAATCAATGTCACATAGTCCTTGTTTACATTTAAAAAGGAAAATAAGATAAAAGTACTTTCTTCTAGATGCTAAGCAACTTTACCTTTCCTCATACGACTTATTCTTCAAAATTACTCTTGTGGCTCTGCGCTGTACACCCTCAATGATGTCGACCAAATACGCTTGATGTGGTGACCAGACTTCGCAGGCGAACTCCAGGTGTGGTCTGACCAAATAAATAAACAACTTCACGAAGACTTTTGGGTTAGGGCGATTTCCCACAAGTTCTTCTGATGAGGCATAGCATCCCATTGGCAATATTTATTTTAGTTAAGATGTGATCTCACCATGCCAAGTTGTGAGTGATGATGATCCCCACGTCCTTTTCTTCCTTACATAAGGATACTTGGTTAGAACCAACGTGGTATGTATTCATTATAGGGTTCCCCTTTTTGGTGATACAGAGGTATTTACATATCACTCCAGTTTGTAATAGAACGTAGATCATCTTTCAAGATTTCACAATCCATTTGTGAAGATATAACTCTACAACACTTGGCATCATCAGCGTAGAGGGGAAGAATAGTATCAGGTGATAACTGATGTCGTTGATGTATATAAGAAACAGGATTGGTCAAATCAAGAAACCCGGAGGAGCCCCTGAGGTGATGACGTCTGTTCGTCAGCTAGTCCTCTATCTAACTTAAAAGTGTGTCACGGAAGCCTTAAAATCTGAGCTTGTATATCAGCTTTTGGTGTGGTACCCTGTCAAACGCTTTGGCCATATCTAATTTGACCACCAGTGTCCAATGTTGATGCCAATAAATGCACATGCTGTAACTGTTGTGTAACGCAAGATCTATTTGGTCGAAAACCATGTTGTGATGGATTCAAAACATCTTGCACGTGGTCATAAATTCTGGAAAACACGCATTTCTCGAGAACTTTCGACACGACTGAAAGTAAGGCGATTCCTCTATAATTAGTGACATTGTTCTTAGGGCCTGATTTATGAACTGGAATGAGATTGGCATCTTTCCATTTCACTGGAAATTTCCCGCTAGATAGTGATTGGTTAAATAAACAGGTCAAGGGGCCAGCTATTTCACAAACGAGTTCTTTCAACACTCGTGCAGTTATTTCATTTGGTCCTGGACTCTTGGATGGATCCAAGTTCAACAATATCTTTTGAACTTCATCAGTAGAAAGCGTGATGAAAGATAACTCGCTCATATAAGGTACAATTGGATACAGTTCAGGAGGCGGAGGCTCTGTATCAAGCTGACTGAAAACGGAATTGAAGTAATCATTAAACAGATTGGCCTTAGCCAAAACATCAATGATTAGCTGACTACCATTCTCATCTTTGATAAGAGCCGAAGGAATCCTTCTTGACTTTGTTTTGCTGCTATGACAATTCCAGAACTTTTTGGGATTAGTAGAGACCTGTTTAGAAAGATCGTTTAAATAACCATTGTACTTGGAGCGTATAAGCTTCTTACACTTACGTCTTATGGCTTTGAAAGATTCGATGTCTTTAGGATCTTTGGATTTCAAGGCCATCCTACTCGCTCTGTATTTCTCCGACACAAAGTCTTCACTTCCTTATCAATCCAAGGTGGTGTAAGGCTGTCCTTTATCTTCTTCTTGGGAATAAACTCGTTGACAGCTGACCAAAATAGATCTTCCCAGTTCGATAGGTTGGTATTGATATCATTGTCCAGTACTGAGAAATTCCAGCGAATATATTGCAAAGTGTTTTTGAGTTCCCTTAAATTGGCCTTTTTGAAGTCGAGAGCAAACTTTGGTCTTGGGGTTACACGATTAAGGTTAAGATGGATGGTAAAGGTAACACTCCGGTGATCTGTGTCAACAAAACCCTCACTGGCAGATACATCATTGACTAGGTCAGGAGTTGACGTAAGGACAGGGTCCAGTATACTGTTATTCCTGGTGGCGTGCTGATTCATTTGAGTAAGAAATAGATCATTTAGCAGTTCAAATATCTTAATATGTAACTGGTCAAAAAGCAGAGGGACTTGGTTTACCCAGTCAAAGTTCGGAAAATTAAAGTCTCCAACTAAGAAAACTTTATCCACATTAAGG
The DNA here is from genome assembly GCF_036669925.1 of Montipora capricornis. Taxonomy (NCBI): domain Eukaryota; kingdom Metazoa; phylum Cnidaria; class Anthozoa; order Scleractinia; family Acroporidae; genus Montipora; species Montipora capricornis. Next base: position 42,589,051 of record NC_090889.1, read on the forward strand.
TTAGAAATTAAGTTGAAGGATTCATTAATAAGATCCAAGTAGTCGGAATTTGTATCTGGTTGTCGATAAAACACACCAAAAAGAAATCTGGGACCTGAAGCGGAAGATATTTCCCACCAAACTAGCTCACACTGATTTACTTCTAGATCACCTCTTCTGGTGCACACCAGGTCATTTCTACAAGCTAGCATAACCCCTCCTTCTCTTCTGTTAGTTCGATCTCTTCTAAATATAGAGTAACCGTAAGGTAATATCTCTTGGTCTAACACAGAGGGATCCAGCCATGTCTCGGTAAGCTCAATGATGTCCACATTATCAGAGTAGATGGTAGCATGAATTTCCTGGAGTTTGTTTCTTAAAGAACGAACGTTTGCCAGAAGGAACTTCAGGCTGCAATCATCCCGAAAACCAGTACTTCTGTTCAAAAAAAGGACTGGGCCATATTATTTAATGACGATATAGAGTCGTACATGACGGGAAGAGCACCTAGGAGACACTTTGTACGCATCCAGGATGAGTCTCTGGTGCGATAAATTATATAATCTTCAAGAGATAAACCAGCTCATTTGTAATGAAATCGCAGGTTACAAGATTTGCACATTACGGTCCGGTGATTACAGGCAATCGATTTATCACAAACACTACATTTAGGCTTCGAATTTCCAGCAATAGAAGGACCAGGATTCGGTGATATGTCACCACATGATAGAATAAGAAGAGAGGCACTCCATTTTGCCAGTAGAGCAGGTCTAGCCAGATTCAATAGCAAGATAAGTTGTTTTGAAGCTGGAATGCAGGACGTCTTGACCTTGTATCGAGTAGTATTAACGTGTAAAGCCTTGAAAAACGAATCAGTTACTTGCGTTCCGATAAAAGAAACCGCTTAGTTGATTTGTGAGACTTGTTATCTCACCTTTCTTTACGTTATGGATACCGTGAGGCTTGAAAATGATGCGATGGGTTCTTCTTACAGCGTGACCAAGCGCCATGCTTCACTTCATATTACAATATTTTCTTAAAGGGGCTAGGTCACGCTATTTTAGGTAATTTTGTTTAATTTTGTTATTAATGAGCTCTAAACGTCAAATTGGCAGAGCAAGAGTCTTTCATTTGCAAAATCACGGACACATAACAACTGAGAATGATTTTCCAGCTTTGTAAATGACATTTTGATATAGACTAATATAAATTTGAAAAAGGGTGGGCCGACGTTTTTCAAATTTACCCAAATTCAATCCATTTCAATACTCTCCAGTTTTGTCCATCCATGTCCCTTCTTGGCTTCCCTGTGTTTTGTTAGAGTTCTTCTATAGTTTTGAACAGTTATTTTGATATTTTAGTTAATTCTATGACCATTCGATCAGTGCTGAAATTGCCTAAATTTGCGTGACTGCGCGCGCGCCGAAGGCCGAAGGCGCGCACGGAGCTCCGCTAAGACAATTATTCTGCTCGGGCTTGCTGGATATAAAATGATTATAACCAGCACGGCGCTACGCGCCGCGTTGGGTATCTATCACTTCATATCCAAAGCGCCCTCGTAAAATAATTGTTAATTATACATGGTTGCAAGGGAGTGGCAAACATAGTCAATGACCTAATTGTTCATGGGATAAATGCTGCAGAGCACAATAGGAATCTACATGCAGTTTTACAGCGCCTGAGAAAGACTAGTTTGATCTTAAATGGAGCCCAATGTCAATTCAGATTACACAAGTTGACATTTTCCGGACATGATCTGGGTTGCGAAGGGGTCTCGCCGAGTTAAGAGGGGATTGGGGCGGTCGTGAATGCACAACCCCCCAAAGAATGCCTCAGAAATGCGCTCATTTTTACAGCTAGTCCAGTATTCATCAAAGTCCATTTCGAACTTTTCAAAAGTTGCTGAACCTCTACGAAAGCTGTTGGGAAAGGATCAAGCCTTCATTTGGGGTGCGAAAGAACAAAAGGCATTCGAAGAGCTCAAAAGTCTCGTGACATAGAAAAAGCATTGGCTTATTTCAGAAGGGAATGCAAGACGAGTAAGGTAGCAGACGCAGAACCATACCGTCTTGGAACAGTGTTACTCCAGTCTCAAGAAGGTGAGTGGAGAGCCTTGCGTAACCTTGCTGAGGTCGAAAGACGGTACGCTCAGACAGAAAAAAAACCTCTCGCCCTAGTATGGGCATGTCAACGGTTCAACTTGTATGTGTATGGGCGTGACTTCGCACTAGAGACGGAAAACAAACCTGTCGAGTGTATTTTTAGAAGTAGATCCAAACCAGCTACAAGAATCGAGCGATGGCTTCTCTCTTTGCAGTGCAACAACTACCAAGTAGTGTACCGACCCGACAAAAGCAAGATAGAAGATGTGGGGTGCAGATTGAATCAGCGTGATCCCAAAGACTCGAGCTATGAGAAAGAGGTTTTTATCCCATTTGTAGCTTAGTAAAGCACGCTACTATGCTTAATTAACTCCAAGTGAGATTGACAGGGAGACTGCAGACGACCCGGAAGAGGCTAGTGTGCGCCACTACGTCTATACTGGAGACTGGTCTTAGTGTTCTATGCCAGGATATATGTGTCAAGTATGAACTGTGTACCCTCGGAAAGTTGGTGTTGCACGGATATAGAATTGTGATACCCCAAAGTTTGCGAAAGGCGGTGTTAGAGTTGGGTCATGAAGGACACCAGGGTATGGTGAAAACGAAGAGTAGACTTAGACAAAAATGTGGTGACCTAAAATGGATAGAGATGTGGAGCGAATGTGCAGAGGGTTTCATGGCTTTCAAGTCGCGGGACAGTATTCACCACCCGAACCAATGCAGACGACGGAGCCACCCACGGAACCGTGGCAGAATGTGGCAGTCAACCTAGTGGGACCTGTGCCCGGTGGGGAGAATTTGTTAGTGGATGTTGATTACTACAGTCGTTTTTTCGAGGTTGTAGTCATGAAGTCAACTACTACACACAGGATCATCGCTGCCCTGATGGACATTTTTGCTCGATTTGGAGTCCCCTACATCTTAAAGACTGATAACGGTGCGCAGTTCGTGAGTGGATAATTTGAAGGGCTTCTACACTAATGCGGAATTGAACATCGAAAGTCATCACCTCTCTGTCCACAGGCGAATGGTGAGGTAGAAAGACAAAACAGGACATTGCTGAAGTCCATAAACGTTGCAGCTGCAGAAGGAAAAAGATGGATTGATGAACTACCGAAATTTCTGTTGGCATACAGGCCCCGGTTGTTCGAAGGGTAGATAGCGCTATCCACTGGATAACTTAATCGGTTTTGCTAGTGTTTATCAATTCAATTCAATTCAATTTATTATGCACTAGGGTGCAGGGATGGCGCAGTGGTGAGAGCACTCGCCTCCCACCTATATGGCTCGGGTTCGATTCCCAGACTCGGCGTCATATGTGGGTTGAGTTTGTTGGTTCTCTACTCTGCACCGAGAGGTTTTTCTCCGGGTACTCCGGCTTTTCCCTCTCCTCAAAAACCAACATTTGATTTCATTTGCGTTAACTTGTTAATTTCAATTTACAGTGTCCCCGATTAGTGCTCTACAGCGCTAGAAGATTAGACACTTAAATAAAGTTCCTTTCCTTTCCTTTCCTTTGCTATTTACATCACTCATGAGATAGTTAATACTATATTAGCAGTAACTAGAGTATAAATATGATACATAAAAGCAAAAAAAAAAGTCAAAAAGATAGCTGCGTGGTAGCCAGAGTAACCATTGGCTTTCGAGCTGGCTACCACCATATTAAAGATAAATGCGGCATTAAAACAAAAATGAACATTAAATAATAAATATATCTAATTGTTTCAATCATTAACTTACACACATTGCTTTAAATTATATATGATAACATCTAGTCATTATTATATGAATATATAGTCTTGCTTAAATTACAGAAAAATAAGTAATAAGAAATTATTGCACTGATTAAAAATTACAATTCAGTTTTTTAATTATTTTGTGTAAGTAAGAGAAGCTGTTTGTATTGTTTTTTAAAAGAATTATACGGTAAGTTTTTTAGGCGTATAGAAACTGACTCCCATATTTTTGATGCTGAGAACTGAAATGTTGATTGACCATATCTAGTTGTTACATTTATTCTGTAGACGTTTTGACTTGATGCATGCTTGGTGTTATGACAATGGATTTCAGATGCTGGTGTAAGAGCATCTGAGAAAAAAAGCTGGAATACCGTTTTTATCATTTTGAATTTTGTTGGCAAAGAGTGCTATCCTCAACTTGTAGATATTATTTAATTCCAAGATTCCAAGTAGAGCATAATAAATTTTAGCATTTTCTGCCCTGTGAGCAAAGAAAATGCACCGTACACATTGATTTTGCGTGCATTGCCCCAGCTCATGGTACCATAGTTTAAGTAGGGGTAAACAAGAGTATGATATAACTGCTTAAGGAAATTTAGATCAACATATTTCCGTATCTAATAAAGTATTCCAAAAATTTTTGCTAGTTTGTTGTTATGCTGAATCTGAGGTTCCCAATTTAGATGTTCATCAATGTAAACTAATACGTATTTAACCGCAAATGACTTACGTTCAATATTATTAATATTAATATGAACAGTCTTCCTGCTGACGAGATTAGCATATAGTGTGTCTTTTTAAAGTTAACAGACAGCTTGTTAGATGCGCAGTACCTCAAAATTAGTGCTAGTTCGTTGTTGACAACATATTCCAGTTCGTTTAAACAGCTACTCGAGAAAAACATGTCGGTGTCGTCAGCAAATATTCTAAACGAAAATCCAGAGGAAGAATTTGGGAGATCATTAACATAAAGCAGAAATAACAGAGTCCCTAAGGTAGAACTTCGGGGTATCCCACAAGCTATTGTTTCCGTATTTGATCTAAAGTTTCCAATTATAAAATACTGTGTACGCTGGTGCAAGTAATTTTCAAACCAATTATATGGTATTCCTCGGATTCCATAGGTGTAAAGCTTAGAAAGCAAAATGTTCTGGTTAACAGTATCAAATGCCTTTGAGAGGTCTAGAAAAATGCCACATGTGATTTGCTTATTATCAATGGCCATGTTGAGACTGTCAGTAATTTCTAGGGTAGCCTGTTCAGTTGGGAAGGCCTTTCTAAAACCATATTGATATTTGTAAAGTATATTATGTTTTTCAAGGAAGGCATACAGTTGATTATAAATTAGACGTTCCAGAACTTTAGCAAATGGAGATAAGGTAGCAATAGGTCTGTAGTTCCCTGTGTCAGTAACGTCACCACTCTTATATATTGGTGTAACTTGGAAAATCTTGAAAGCATCAGGTACTATGCCGGTTGCTATAGACTGGTTGTGGCTCAGCAGCAATTTTAATAAGCTTATTTGGAATATCTAATGATGCTTTCTGCACATACAGGCTAGAGAATAGACTGCTCACTTAAGCTTCTGTGACTGGAGACATAAAAAAGACAAAGGGGTGTTCTTGACAAATTGCATTCATTTGGGTTTTCATTATTTTGTGGTATAGTACTATCCGCTTAATAGTGATTTATCAGGTGGATAGCGCTATCCACCTTTTGAACAACCGAGGCCAGGTCAACACCTCAAGTCTCCACTGGTGCCACACCCGCATCTCTGATATTTGGGAAGGAGATTAGAACAAAACTACCGGAGTTACGACTGGAGAAATCTTTGCGTGATGCAAGTTTGAGGGATAAAGATTGCGAACAGAAGCTGAAGCAAAAAGCATATGCAGATGGAAACCGTGGCGCTGTACCAAGTCCCATTGTCCTGGCAGATCAAGTTGTCCTATAAAGAACACTAGGGAGACAGGAAAACTAGCTCCGAAGCTCGAAACCAAGCCGTACACAGTCCTAACGAATGAAAGACATCAATTAACCATGGAGTCCAGTGAGGGAGCTGCTTACAAGAGAGATAGTTCGTCGGTGAGGTCAGAGGGGGTGTGGCCCAGTGGTGATGACGTTTGCCTTGAGATCCGGAAATCCCGGTTCAAGACCCGCTCTGACTATTCGTTGAATTTCATCCTGGTAGTTTCTGGTTCAACTTCCCAGCTGCAACTGGTTTGCCAGGCTCCGGCCAGTTGGGATTCTTACCAGTTGCTGTTGTTCTTTTCTGTCGTTTCGTTGTGTTTCATTGGCCCTGAAAGCCCCTATGGACCGAGCTTTAACCAGTCAATGAACCGGTTCCAGCGAACGCAAAGGGTGCTTTCCTTTAAAATGATCCAAGATCACTTGAATTATGGTGCATCAAAGGAACATATGAATCCTTTCCCAGGGTGGATTTGTCGGTTCCTTTCATGCACCGTGATCTTGGACCAGTGATCCTTTTTCGAATCATCCCAAAGGAACGCATCCAAAGTCTGAAGACATCAGAGGTAAAGAGCCCTAGGCGCATCATTAAAAAAAATTATCAGATTTCGGGAAATAGGAAAATTCTGTCGTACTCCTACTATTCGGAAAGTTTGCTTATTTTTATGAATATTATAGACGTAAAAATATTTAAGAGTTAAAATGGTTTTATGGATTTTCAAATGCGTAATTTGGTCTCTGTTCGACCTAAAAGCATCAAACTTGGACATACGGCTACTCTTAATATTATCTTTCATGAGATGGTGTCAATTTATCGATTGGTTTAAATTTGAAACTCGAACCAGTTCCCTGCGCAATTCCGAAATGGCCTATTGACGTAATGCTCGACATAAGAGCATAGAGGTCAATGGTTTGTACATCACGTCATACCAAGATCTTACCTTAACTTTTGAACACAACTTTTTAATTTTTCAACACCCGGAGTTGTACAAACAACTAGTATTTCAAGTGGCCTTTGAAATTTGCAACTCCTCGTGACAAGCGAGTCAAGTAGCGAATTTTAATAATTTTCGATAAAAGCATAATTGTGTTCTTTCGTCCTTCTTGTTGGGGCTCTTTGGCCCCTTTCATGTTGGATTCCATCTTAAGTTCGAAATGTTTGTAGTTTTTTTTTTCAAAATCAACATTTTTGTTGTTTCTGCTGTGGGGTCCTTGACCTCTCCCATAGGGGCTTTTCAGGGCCAACAAACGTAAACATTGAAACATAACAGAAAAATAAGCTACGGAATCTGAACTGGCCGGAGGCAAACCAATTGGCCAAATTCGGAGAGTATTTGAGGCAGGGACTATGAGGATCAAATTCAATTAGTGGTCAGAACGAGTCTTGAACTCGGGATGTCCGCAGGATATTACGGTTAGTGTGGTTAGACCACACTGGCTGCCACTGCAACTAGATTTGATCTCAAACAGCGCGTTCTTCCAGTTTTAGTCGAAATCGTCAATTTTTCCACATTTTGGAATTTCATACAGCCATCCCGAAGTTCTCGCTGACCTTTGTATGGATAAGCTAAAAGCTGTGTAAATATTCTCCCTAAAGAACAAAAAGTGGAGTGAGATAATTGCTTTTACGTAAGATGTTTGTTTACTTTTTATCGACATTTATGTCGGAAGGTCTTTTTTTCATACACTGGAACCCATGT
>NC_090889.1:42606541-42609041 GCF_036669925.1 Montipora capricornis
TTGGAGGACTTCTTATAGAGATGGCAGCCCTTTCAGTTCTTGGTAACTGGCTAGAAGATAGAAGAGGCGTCCGCAGACTTATGCGCGCCTTCTCGATGGTGAATTTACAGTACAGAAGTGTTTTCAGCCATCGCCATTGACCAAGCACATGAACAGAATACTGCTATGGTGAAGGGTCACGGGGGAGCTGTTGGGCTGACAGAAAATCCTGCCGCTCTACGGCGCTGGATGATTTTTGGTACAGAAGTTGCAAGGTTGATAGCAGAATTTTAAGCTTCCTCAGACACAGCATCAAGAAGAGGCAAAAAGGACCCAGCTATCTTTCACTAAGGATGTGAAGTCTTTAATCTCGGTCATCGATGACATGGGAAATCCGTACACTGATGAAAGTGGAGATCTTCTCGTTCTTGACACTAAAAATTTAGCTGATGCTTCTGTAGTGAAAACAGTAGAAGAGATCGAGCCACTTGGACAAGAACAGTTCGAAACATTCGTCAAGGAGAGATTAAGTGAAGAAAAAACAAAGAACATGCATGATCCTATTAAGAAGAATAAGCTTCCACTGTTCAGAAGTCCTCGCCAGAAAGAACCATCCAAAGACAAGCAGCAAATCTCAACTTTTAAGAGTGACTGTGCACTATTCTCACGGCTGTTTATCTCGTGTCAAACAAAAGAAGGAGACTTGGACGTTTTTTTTTTTAACATGAACACCAAGGTTGTCCACCATCAATATCACAAAATGGAAAGCTTCGTCTTCCAGGAAAGAAATCCGACCTGACAGACTGCATTCAATCACTTTCGCAGCCTCGAACCAGTGCCCCGACAGCAATAGATGTAGCTCTAATTGATGGTGCAGCAGCTATTAACATGCTAAAACCAACAAATAGAGTAAAAACATTTCAAGAGTATGCAGATCTGGTGTTCATTCCATATGTCAAGGGCCAGCTGTAGCATGTGCAAAGACTTGACATCATATGGGACGAGTATGTACCAGACAGTTTGAAAGCAACGACCAGAGAAAAGAGAGGACGTGGTATTCGCCGGCGTGTTCAGTCTTTGACAACTTTTCCAAAAAACTGGAAGGAATTCCTGCGTGTAGATGAAAAGAAGAAGGAACTATTCAGTTTTTTAGCAGAACAGATTCCTCCTGTAGAGTTCGACGATGGGAAGCAAGTCATTACCACGAAAGGAGAACAGGTTCTTTGTAGTCTACTGCGGTTTGACGGTTCTAGCCATACTCCATGTAACCACGAGGAAGCAGACGCCAGAATTCTGTTCATGCAGCAGATGCGTCGAAAGCAGGACACAAGAACATCGTCATACGTACTGTAGACACTGATGTCTTTATGATCTTCATTGGCATGACCCAGAAGCTTACCATCTATGAGCTGTGGATTGTCTTTGGAAGTGGTACTAGTTTGTGTTAACTTTCTGTTCATGAAATTGCATCTCGTCTTGGTCCTGAAAAGGCAAGATCACTACCCGTGTTTAACGCTTTTAATGGCTGTGATACTGTTTCTTGTTTCTCTGGGAAAGGGAAGAGACTGCATGGATCACGTGGATGGCCTATGAAGAAGCAACTTCGGCATTCCTTCAATTGTCCAACAACCCAGATGATGTGAGTGAAGAATGCCTGAGAAAGCTAGAGCGATTCGTTGTTCTTCTGTATGACCGCACCAGTACCAAAACGCGCGTTAACGAGGCACGCAAGCAGCGGTTTTCACAGAAGGCAACGTCTATTGAATCTATACCCCCAACGCAGGCTGCTCTTATCCAGCATAATAGAAGAGCAGCATAACAGGGTAGACATTGCTGGAGTCAAGCAATTGTTCCAGTGATGAACTTGCCATGTCCAAGTCAATGTGGATCAGATGAAGACTGATTTTGGCTGGAAGCCCCTCTGGACCACATTGCCAGACGTATCATCATCTTGTGATGCACTTATAAAATGTCGCTGCAAGAAAGGTTGCAGGTCTAACTGCTCGTGCATCCAAGTGGCTATTCAGTGCACTGCACTTTGCACTTGTGGTGGAGACTGTGTAATAGATTGATTACGCTTATCAAGGTTGGGGAATAACTGATTAACTGAGACTTGCTATTTTATATAATACCCCCGCTGCAAAAGTCATGCGAAAGCTTCGAATTCATAGTACTGAAAAAATCCAAGATGGCCGCTATTGTTGCAACCTGCAGTTACTGTACTATCACAAGTCATTCAAACACCCCTCCCCTTTTCTTTAATTAATTTGGGAACAATATTGCTGAGGTGTGAAGTATTTAATATAAGTAGCGAGAACACGTAAGGTGGCTCAAAATTTACAATTTCCAGCACATTCCAAGACTAAGATTTTGATGTGTCAATTTTCAAAAATTTAAGGTGGCCCTGAACCCCATATACAGACTTTTTTAAACTTTGCCAAAAGTCGCATCTTATTCCAATTATCAAAATTCTGTAATAAGAAAGAGTTTCACCGTTCCGTTTTTGAAATATAAGCGCTTA